>NW_009627246.1:8224-22190 GCF_000690535.1 Cariama cristata | reverse complement strand
ATTCCTGCTTTGAGCAGAATTTGGGGCCTTTTCCTTCCCAATAAATTTTGAATGCATTTAAATATTGTGGGCTGTAAAGAGAGGGCAGAGTTAAGGGGACGAAGAAGCAGACATGGCATTTTTTTAAGCCTTTCTTTTTTCCTAATAGGCAATTTTACATTGCTAAAAGAGTGGCATAGAACGAACTTATCAGGCCAAGGGGAATAGAGGAGACAACAAATTTCTTGATCAGTTAACATCAACCTTACTACATAGACGTGAAGGCTTGCTGCCTTACACCACTGGGGGATCTGACCCGTGCTTATGTTCTCAGATCCTTTATCCAGGGCTGATTGCTGTGTTTCTCAGCTCATCAGCTGCATGGCACACAGGAATGTGTACTGGAAGAGATGAATATGCATATGGTTAGAAAAGGTACTGGAGGACATGCCTTGCTTTTACCTTCATGTAAAGGTGTTGGCAAAGAGCCTGTTATTCTTAAGACCAAAAACTATATGTATGTGTGTGTGTGTATATATATATATGCACATATAGGTGATGAGATATATATAGAGAGAGAGGTGATGAGCACCTACATGCACAGAAGTACGCATGTGGTCTACATCAGTACAATGTGCATGTAAAACTCTTGCGTGCACGGCTACAAACTACATTCCTTGGTTTTGTCTGTGAACCGAGCATTTTTTCCAGGTGAATTGGAAACCCTCCTGTCTGTCTGTCCCAGGCAGGAGAACAGGGACTGCAGGAGAATGTTTCTGGAAGTCAAAGCCTGCAAGTGGAGTTTTTCTGCACTGTTTGTGCTGTGCCTCTCTCTTGCTTGGGTTGATGCTGACATCTGGAGGCTGTGCCGTGGCACTGTGTGTGCACAGTTATTTCTACATGGCTTTTTGCTCATCTTCATGGTTGCATTTTGTAAGAAGCACCTTTTGGCTATCCTGCTGTGCCAGGGTGATTTGACGTTGGGGCATTCCTAATTGTCTGGATATATTTGCTGAAATCCTGTTGCTGATTTGCGTAGCATTTAGCATGTTTGCTCTGGTTCCCTCTGTTGGTGACATCTGCTCATCATGTGGTCAGTAGACATGGGCCCAAACTCGAATAAGGAGGGTCTGGATACAACACAAGCTGTGATTTGGCCAAGTTTAAAAGTAAGGGAAACCTAAATTAGTCTTTCAGATGATGGAAATTGGACTTATTGTCTCAACTGATGGATATCTGGAGCATCACTGATGTTCATAAGGGGGGTTCACCTACAATGCAGGCTGTCTTACACTGCTGACCCCCAAAATGAGCTGCTATCCCTAATCCCATAGGGAAGAGTGTTCTGCCTGTCCTTCTCTGTGCCACCTCTCCTTGCCATGCTGTCACCACGTATGATGGATGGCCCTGGTGGTGGAGTGACAATATTTCTGTAACTCACTTCTCTACTTTTTGGCATCTGTGAGGTAAGGGCCAGCTTTGGGGTTTTCAGCATGAGGTTGCCATTCTCTGCTTTTGCCCATGAACTATATTAACTGAGAAAACTTATGTGCCAAAGCAAGGCTCTTTATATGGAAATTTCCAGTCATGCTTTTAACTTCCCAGAAGTGTAGCTGAAAGGCACCTTGGCCGCTACACCAAAGCCCTACCCACTTTGGTATGGTTTATTACTATTTATTATTACAAATACCAGTATGCAAATTGTCATGCACCAGAAATCATGCTTCTCCCTTAACATTTACATCCTAAGAGGATATCTTCCACCTTCGCTGGTCGGTTTGCCAAGGCAGGCTGAGCCCCCACAGAGGGCTGCGGGATGATGACTGGGAAGTGTCGTTACCAAACCCCAGCCCTACAAATGAGCCACGTTTGAGCAAAGAGCCTGGGCACCTTGTATTCAGGCTTTTGATCAGAAACCTACTGCAAGCAAGAAACAGAGTTTTACAATCACTGCCAGGAATTTCTTTTTTTGGTTTCCTCCTGGCAATTTCTGGGTATTTGCCGTCACCAAATTGTGCTACCACTGCTGCTATTACACTCAGCTTTTAAGCATTTTGTAGACCTTGATGCTGAGCCATGTTTCTCTAGGAGGTGCCCAAGCATTTCTGGGACTGTTAGTGAGCTCTGCTGCATCCATTCTTCATCCTATCACCAATTTGAGAGCTGTAAGGAAGAAAGAAATAAGGAAGGAAAGGAAGAAAGGAAAAAAAATATTTTAAAACCCCACATTTATGTATTGGTATTTTATACTGGCAATTGGGAAAGTGGCCAAAGTTCTGCAGAGATGAGCATTTAATCTCCAATTGATTTATATCTACTTTGGGGCAATACACATGCCCTGATCCCAGCATTTCTGTTGTAACAGACTTGCACAATAGAGATGTTGAGTAGCTCCTGCATGTTTTGCAAAGAGGTAGACTGCTTGAATAGGGACAATTGGTGTCTAGCAGTTGGAAAGGGCCTATACCAGGCTTCTTGCATTTTTCTCATTCTGAACCAGTGTGTATTGTATTTTGAGATGAATGACTGGACTTTTGAAGTTGAGAATAGACAGATCTCTGCTAGGGTTTCATCCTTGGCTTCTAGTAAACGTCTAAAGCCATTTTAACCTTGTTTTTAAAGCACTCAATGAGTCATTTAAATGAACAGAACTGTGAATTCTAGGGGATTTTCAGCAAAAAATTCTGACTTAGGTTCTTTTCTGGTCTTGATGCATGATATTTGATAATATCAGCATCTTTCTGCCTAATCCCTCTCAAGGAAGCCATTAACTTGAATTGTAAGTTGTACCTCCCTTCATTTTTCAATGACACATGCTTGTTATTATTATTGTTCTGCTTATCAGTATATCTCCCTTTCTGGGGATGTACTATTTCATGCTTCGGCATCCTACCACAAAAATACAGCTATGGTTTCCAGCCACATATGCGAGAATAATTGAAAGAGAAATTTGGAAAGTCTTTATTCAGGAGACATGTCTCCTAAATCATGTTGAATTGGTAATTAAATGGATTCAATAATTGCCCTAACTTTAACTCAGCAAAATAAGCCTTTCCGAACCTCTCGTTGAGAATTACCCTTATCGAGTCCAGAACACCTCGTGATAGAAAATGCTGAATTTTCTAAGCAGATTTGGAGCTGTTTGAGTTCATGTCCCGAGATGGAGGTAAGGTTGGCTGCGGGGATGCAAGAGCATGGACAAGGTTGCCTGGCAGGCTGCATTTTTGCTTCTCCCCAACTTTTTAGCCCCAGAATAGCTAAATATCAGCTTTGCTAGCATGGAACCAGCAATGTTGCCCCAGGCCAGTCCTCAGCAGCACATGCCAGGGATTCCAGGGATCCCCTTTCCTTACAGTGTGAGAGCTGGTATAAAACCTCACAGGAAATCTTCAAAACCACTTTGAATCCTGCTGGAATGGTGCAAGGGGACTTGGCTGACATCAAATTCTGATTTTTTTGTTTCTTTGGGTGCGATCATGAGGGATGGAGAATAGGCCTTTGGAGAGTGATTAGTTATGTTTGTTAAACTAGTTCTGAGCTGAATCCAGTGACTTTTGGTCACGAGACAGGCAAAAAAGCACATGTCCAAGTGTGACAGAGTGGAAAAAAGCATGTGTGTGGCCCATTTTTAGTAATTTCTGTAAAAAAATTATCCCACTGGCTATATGCTACATTAGCCAAGCTGTTCCACTGCTTTAAGTAGTGTCTCTGCTTCCAGAAAAAATGTAATCTCTCCAAATGAACTGGCTATTAATCGAAGGAGACCTCAAAAGATCCCTAAACAATCCCATATACTAATTAAAGACAGATCAAAGTGCAGTTTCTCCTATTCTCTCTGGAGGCAATTGAATTTTTGAGGGGCTACTTTTTGAGGGAAAGATAATACCTCATGGCATTTCCTTGGTTTCAAGTGCAGAAATGCACTCTGTTTGCTAGCTGGCAGCAAAGGCGCGGGTGATGTATGAGCAGCAGCCCAGACTGAATGCAGGAACATGCTGCTGCCATTTAATCCAAGATAATATATTTCATGTTCATACTCCTGAAGTTTTTCAGCAACTGGTTTAATGTATGGGAAAGTATTTGGCTTGCCTTGGAAAAGTTTCCCATTTGAAAACAAGCTGCAGTGGGAGAGCTGGCAGTTGCACAGGAGGCTGCTCTGTGAAAATTGGATTTCCCTGAGTGGCACAGTGGGGCTGGGTCACAGCGAGGGCTTTTGAACAGCTCCTGGGAAAGGCTCCAGGCTGTGCAGATCTGCCGATGGAGAACCCCTGTGCCTGGTCTCCGGAGGATTGCTGCTGCCTCGCCGCTTGGCAGAACAGGGATTTCGAGATGGATTTTATTCCTGTTTTCTGTCCCTGGGGAAAGGGGAACGTGCAGAAGAAGAGCCAGAGCCTGGCTTACACTCATGAATTAAGTCTTGGGACCATTTTAAATCTCCAGCTGTGGAGGCAAGCTCTGTTTTAACTTTGCTCTCAATTCAAGATTATTTTTCTTAACCTCAGCAACTACAAAACCACTAAGTTATTAGTGAGCAATACCGGGACACCTGGTCCTCATTGAGAGCACCAGTCCAGGTGTTTGCCAAAGGTCTCATGCATGAGCTCAGGTGATACACTTGATTTTTTCTGGGGCCCCTGCTATCTGCACAGAAAGCAATGGCTCCCCTTGCAGGGGTGATGTGAGGACAAGATCTGCTGTGGTTGTGCAGTGCTCAGAGGATGATAATGCTGGAAGGGGCTGCTTGCTCCAGCCCTGGAGAGATTTGTTGCTGTGCCTAAGCTGTTCTGGAGACAGCTTTATTGTTCAGCATAAGCATGAGGAACAATATCGCATCCAAAAAAGTTCCTCTCCCACCCTGGCTTGCAGCTTTCCTGGGCTTTTCCCTTGCCTTTCCCAGCAGAGAAGACCACACACCCTTTGGTGCTGGTTCTTTCTTCCATGTATCTACAGCTTCTATCTCCACCCTTTCTGCCACACGAGACATTGCCTGCCCTGGAGGCTGCTGCAAAGCAGGCCAGCTTGTCCTGGTCCCAAAGCCTGTGACCAAACCTGCCATTTTGCAGATTTTTTTCTGGATCAATCCCTTTCCTTGTGGCACAGAGGGTGTGAATGTGTGCCTCAGTCCTGCAGCAGATGTTATGCAGCGGAACGTGACAGGAGCGTACCCTGGCATCAGCACTGTGTGTGCTGCCAGTAAGGGTCCTTTGCATGATGGTTTGCTGACAAAAAGCTGTCGCACCCCCAGCTGACCTCAACAAAGCTGTTTCAACATGGGTACAAGGCAGGATCCCTGGCTGGACCAGTTTGGGGTGCCCATCCCCATCTCATTCTTGAGAACGAGGCATGTTGTAGCCCTTAGTGAGCTCGTATGAACTATATAAAAATACAGCATGGCTTCCTCTGGTTCACACTGACAAAGCTGCTGCCCTGGGACTTGTGCTGGCCAGGGCTGTAGCAGCTACATCAGCTGAACTGCACAGTAGGACGTAGAGTAAAACTGCCCGAACTTGGCAGAAATGCAAGGGAGGGGGTCTGCTGCACACAGCCACAAGAAGCAAATCTGAGACCTTTCTTCAAAAGGCCTCCCTGTGGGTATGAGGATTTATGAATGGCTAGTCTTCTTTCTTAGAGCAGTCATCTGAATTTCTCCTGAGAGCTTTTATGTTTTTTTTATGCTTGCGGATGTGTTTTCTCTGTTCCCAGGCTGGCATCTACAGCTGAAGGCACACCTCAGTTCTCGGTGCCTGAAGGAGGACAGCACCCTGGCTCATGTTTCCTGCATCCCTTGGCCCTGGGTGAGTGGTTCAGTCTCTCTGTGCCTTGTCTGGAGGGGCACATCCTTACCAGGGAGTGTGGCAAGAGGGGATGAGTTAAAAGGTGAATTGACTGCACCCTATGACACTAGCTGCACAGGGCAGACTGACTTTTGGAAATGGGAAGTGCTTGGTTTTAATGGCTCATTGTTAAACATCCACCAGTGTCAAGGACAGAGAAGTTGTCATGTTCTGCTCAAGGAGCTGCTGCCTGGCTCTGTGCTTGCTGTTAACAGTCAGAGTCCATAGGCCATCTCTCTTGCCCTTCCTGAAATGTCTAAACAAGCATCCTCAATGCTCTGTGTTGCAATGGGACACTACCAGCTTGTTTGAGGGCCAGGGTGTATTATTTGTCACAACAGGGAGCAAGCAGGACAGTGGGAACAAGTTGAAGTAAACCTTTCAGAGGTATGTTGACTTCAAGATGTTCCTTGGAGGCTCTTCTTTCTCCCCAGCAATAGAGACAGAAAATAGACATGTGTTGTGCTGGCCCGGAGGCCCTGTCTGCAACCTTGGGGCGAAGTGGCATCAAACACCAGGAACTGACCTGGAAGGAATTATGAGAGGCTGCGCAAAATGGCCATTTCACCCCAAGGCAGGACCACCTCTCCCTAAACCAGCCCTGACAATACCTCTATTAGGTTGGGAGTGGGGTTAATGGTCCTTGTAGGAAGGGCTGGGAAAAGACAGAAGAGAAAAAATGATGCCTGGAAAATAATAATGTGACAATGCGTGGTGAGAGGGGAAAACAGAGACGTGGAGAGACCCCTGCCTGGGACCATCCAGCTGCTTTCTCTGCCTGGCTATGGTGTCACGTTGTGATAGCAACAGGGTCATGGCTTGCACAAGGACCACTGTGTCCTACGATACCCTTGCCACCTTGCCCTGATTTCGGCCAGTTTTTGTTGCTGCTGCCTCAGAAAGGTTTACTGACAGTGAGTCATATTAAGTGAGAAGTCAGCCTTGAGGGCAACACTGGAAAATAATTTGGGGAAGGAAAGAAAGTACATATTTGGTCAGGTCTACATGCCAGGTCTTGAACTAGCGGAGCTGTTTTGGCAAGAAGTGTGGTTTTGTTTGATTGAAATAGTTATGAATTCAACTTCAAGGCTGATTGCATCTTTATGGCCTAAAATTGCTTTATAGCTGTAATTTATTCTCCCTTTCATACAGGAATAGCGCTGGCAAGGGCTGGTCTTGCTGTAACTAACACCCAGAGGGTGAACCAAGAACAACTATTCACTGTCTGACAAAACAGGAACTTGAAGATATCACAAAAACCTGTCAAGCGACACATCCAGCACCATCAAAGGAGGCACTTTGTGTACTAAACCTATGGACTGCCTTGGGTGGGTCCTGTTGGTGCTGATGTCAGTTCAATATTTGGGCAAGTTCATGGACTTTGAACTACAGAGACCCCACCTCTTGTTTAGGCAGCCTTTGAGCCATCAGCTACTGGAAGAGGGATTGGACCCCAGTGCGGGAGCATGGCATAGCTGCCTCGTTCTTATGCTATTTGGAGGCATATGCTAGTCGGCATGGTCAGAGACAGGATATTGGACTAGACTGACTTTTACTGTAACCATATACACCCATGAGACTTTTCACCTCTACAACTATGACTACCCCAGCTGCTTTGCCAGCACTTCACGGTAGAGTTTTTTTCAGCTCTTGACACACACAAGGCACCTGACGCATACATCGAGCCTATAAAGGCCAGGGTCTTCACCTAGAGATGGCCGGCATGCCAGGTGGCACATTTGAAACACCATGCCCAGATTTGACGTCCTATTTTCACCTGGTTGAGGCTGAACTGTTTAGACAACACTCACACTTGGAAAACTACCTTAGCACAGTACAATAGAATCGGTTTTAAATTACTTTATAGCTCCTGTGGAATACAAACATAGCAGCAAGGCTCCAGTGCAGTGAGAAGTCCCCCATTCAAACCAGTCTCTGTTCTTATAAAATGCTTATAGAATAAAACTATTATAAAATGTGAGTTAAAGACATGGGTTTGTATGTTCTTTGTAAATACCATCAGAAAGGTTTTTCAAAGCCACAGGGATAAAAGGTGAAATTGTCTTTATTCATCTTAGTATAAAACAGGAAGAGGTAGAATTAATAATTTCTAACACATTAACCTTTTTCTAACCCTGTCCATTAGATGCTTCCAGTGTCTCTGAACTGAGCTCAGGTCTTGTCCTTTAAACATGTCTCTCAGATCATAATAGCTTGTCCGATATGATGGCTCAAATCAGGCATCTATTAAGTTTAAACCCTTATTTCTTCTTCCAAAGGTGCTATGCAATGCCTCAGAAAAGCTTGTGCATGTCAGTTCCTGGAAAAGACATGATTTCTTGCAAGCACCAAAATTAAAATCAAACCAGCAAGCTCTACCATGTCCCTCCTCTGCATTTTTGTGGAAGCCCCTTAAAAATGCCTTGCAAAACAGGTGCACTTCTCAGGTTGTTAGCACAACCTAGCTGCAAATTGAGGAGCAAATTTCTTACCGTTAATATTCAGGCTTTGTGTAACTGTTAAGTCTTGAGTTCTGAAAGGTCATATCTCAGCAAAAGGTAGGAGAAATTTTATTTCCATGGGAATTTCTTTAGGATAATTCACTAGTAATTCTCCAATGAAGAATTCACTTCTCATATGTTATGGCAATAGTTTTGCTATCAGAAAAAACATTTTTTTCACTTTTTGTGTGTTCAGAATCTGCTGCTAATGACTCTAATTTCTGTGTATCCTCTCTAGCACATGGTGGTAGTAGTTCTTCTTCTGGAATAAACTGAGCAGGCCAGGATCTTCTTTGTTGGCTTGCCGCATTGTCCTTACTCACCTTTCCAATTTGATGGAGATCCTTGACAATTATTTTTTCAGTATCTTCTAGTACCGTTGTCAATAAATTAAACAGGAGAGCAATCCAGGCAAGGCCGAAAAGAATCCAAATGGCCACCAGTGGTCGGTAGTAAGAGAAGTAATTCCTGCCAGGCCGTTTACCTGCAGTTAAGGGGAGAGAAAGAAGAAGAAAATGAACAAGTCAAAATTGCTTTGCCTGTGTAAAGTGGGCCAGCCTAATGAATTCATCAATATATTTTACATTGAGTACTTTAAGGTAACTTTTTCATTGTAGTAGAGTCTCTCACCTCCCCAGCATTAGGTTAAGACTGGGTAAGTATCTTTTTGTTACAATAAACTGATATAGGCTAGCGAAAACATGTTGGCCTGTCAAAAAGATATACTGGGATTGAGGTGAATTAGCAGCAGAGCAGCATATTTTTTTCTCCGTATAGCATACCAATACTGGGATTGAGGTGAATTAGCAGCAGAGCTAATTTTTCTCCGTATAGCATACCAAACCCAATTCAACCTCTGCATCTACAGGTAAATGCAGTGATGTGGGAAGTAGTGTAAAATTGTATTGTATTATTTTGAAAATATTCCCAAACTCCCAAAGCACAAAAAGCAGAGCACAGTGGGCCACTATAACCACACAACTATTACTACCCAGGTTATTCTAATTCTGTGTATTTCTATAAAGTGTGATTATAACCTAATAAATATTTGCTTTAAATTATGGGTACCCTTGATCATACAAAGAGAGTACTTGCAATTCCTACTTTACTTTTGAACGCTTCAGGAGCTTCCTCTATTAAAATACTAGGTGACTGATGAGGACTCACCGACACATGCCAAGAACACAATATTCTGTGTTGGAAACCAGTGGACTGAAGCCTATTTCATGCAGTCCAAACCTCTTAGCATCAGCCAGTATCGCACACCTGCTTTGCTGCATGGGTCATTTCGTTTATTTCTTCAGACATCAGCAATCCACCACCAACATACAGAGAGCATTTGCTCCTACTGCACTTTGTCCCACACAACATTATCATCATGATACAGCTGATATGGCCCTGGCATCTGCAGGAAAAGTTGGTAATATTGGTTAGAGAGTGCAGTCAGTCACTGTCAAGGGTGGCTCCACATAGTAGGTAACACATTGTGAAGCTGGCAGAAGGAGCCAAGATGCTGGCACCTCTTTTCAAGTCCTGCAGTGCTCTGTACTGCATAGATCAATGTGCATGATTTTTGTACTTCATCATGCAAGAGGTCTGGAAATTAGGCAGGAGTGGGCTGGTATGTCCTCATGGATAGATATCCAACAGCTGTTTCCTTTTCTTTCACTGGGGTTGAGTGGGCAGAGGGGATGCCAGACTTGCTATAAAGCATCTCCTTTTGTGCTCTTATCTGAAGTTCATGATGTGGGGTTAGAAAAACAACTAGTAATATCTTTGTAATGTTAACTCAAAACTGGACTTCAGCAGGGCATAAATTCAGTTTACAGCCCAAGGGGAGTTTCACCCTAGAGGTATCACCTATATGTAAATGTATTACAGTTAAATCCAGGCTCTGTCATCTTCTTCCTAGGATCTCTCCCTATCCAAAACAGGCTTTCTCATGCTTGAAGTACAACAGCTACAAATCAGTTTTGAATTACTAAAATGCAAATAAACTCAAACCTGTTCTGTTCCACTTGGCTAGTGCAAATCCATTTGTCATCTGTAATCAATTCTAAATGCATAATACTCAGAGAAGTCATTGATTCTGCTTGTTTCATTGTGAAGGTGTGAGGCATTAAACTTATCATCATTTTACCACTGTTGCTCAAGGCCAATTGAGATAAATACTGCAGGGAAAAATATTTCAGCTCCAGTTAAGTCATCCTAATGAAGATGAAATCACAGAGCCAGGAGGCCTATCTAATTGTTATTTTTTAACTGTATTTGTAAAATAATATGGCTGCAGAGAAGTAAAGTGCTATGGAGGTAGTGGTTTTCAGGCTGTGACTTGCTGTCATTACTGTAAATCACACTTGTAATTTGGACAAAGGAAGAGAATGCACCAGTTTGATGTTCACTTTTTTCTCCTGCACGGCACCAGCCACTCTCCACCTTCCTGTATTCCATGTCACTGAAGCTCAAGGTGCTCAGTATCACACAGACCCGGGTTATCAGTCTTACAGATGGTTAGGAAAGAAATGCCTGTGCCCTGTTGTCCTCCACTGCAGTGACAAAGATTGGCCCTAGCTGGACAAAACAGTGAGTAAAGAGGCCACTGTTGTGTGTTACAGATTCCTTGCTGATGCCTGAGTTCTGTGTCATGTTCATGGCAATACTGATTAACCACTGCTGGAGACAAAGAATCTTTCTTTGGATTATGTGAAAAGGGGAATTTGAGAGGACACTGGTTTCCTGTGCTTTGTAGCAAGAGGGAGCAGTTAGCTGGCTGGGATCACTTGCGGAAATGTGGCCTAATCAACTCATTGCCATTGCATGAATTAACCATCAGCGAGGCTACAAGATCATTATGATCACTAAACTCATGCAAACAAGCACAATGTCAACTCGATCGTCAAAGCACTACCCAGCCTCTTTAGCAGACTCAGAGAAATTAAGGTCAGCAGGGAATATCAGACAGTGTTTGGAAAAGCTAGTGGGCTCCCTCTGCCAAAGTCCTCAGCCTGATGTAAGAAATCTTTCAAACACACAGCAAGCCTGCCAGCCAGTCTCCAAGGCCCCTCTTGCATCTTTGCAAGGTTTGAGAGCCTGGTGGATGTCTGTCCATTGGAAAGGGATGTAAGGCTTCCAGATTCTCTGTAGAAACAGCACTGGTGCTCAAGCTTCAGAGCTTCCTTCTCATATCCCCACTGAAGAGAAGTTCAGGCTAGCAAGATGCTGGCAGGACAAGCTTTTGTAGAGAAATCTTTGATTCTCCATGGAAGTCCAGGTGTTTGATTGCTTCTTCTATGGATTTGGCTCCTGGTGATCATTTTGGAGTTCCTCAGGAAGCTTATTCCATGGAGAGTGCATTTTGGTCAGCGGATCTATGGAAGTGTTTCAAGAAGCACTGCAGCATGCTGGAATGTACAGTTTGTCTTCAGCATAAATCCTAAGCTCTGGCTTGTGAAGACAGAGAGCTGCCAGTGATGCATAGGAGACCCAAGGTGGCCACTTTCACAGTGATATATATGTTTAAGCCCCACTTCTCATAGAGTGAATAGATTTCCCCATTTTCCCAGGACTGGGATTTCCACCTCTCAGTCTGTTGTGTAAAATCATGTCCTCTGAAACATGACCACTTATCTCTTTACTCTGCACTTGGAGACATTAAGTCTTAGATGGCTAAAGCAGGGATACATGCCTTACTTTGCATGACTGTTGCAAACTGTTCCCTTTTGGTATATGCAAATTCCTAGGCTCCTTGAATTCTCCCCATACACTTCCCCTTCCCTTCCCAAAATACTTGGCTTATTTGCACCCCAAAGCACCACACTTCATTATATTTAGACAATTTTGTGCTTTTGTCAGCACATGCAATCCCAGACAAATGAGTATTTCCCCCAGAACTGTACAAGGCAAAGACTAGTCAAAGACTCAGAAGATTTGCCTCTACAGTATGTTGGTGGACTGTGCAGTCAACTCATGGTAATTACAGTCATAACCCTGGCATTTTGCTGTGTCTCCTCTCTGCAATCAACCTTACCTACTACATAATCTCCAAAGCCAATGGTGCTGAGGGTGATAAATGCAAAGTAAATTCCTTCACTGTAGGACCAGCCCTCTGTTCTCTGGAAGAAGAGTGATGGCAAGCACAGGAAAACTAGGATCCCCGTTGCCAGGAAGAACAAAAGGGTCAGAAATTTGATCTTCTTCTGAAAAAGAAACGAGTTCAATTGAAACCATCATTTGACACACTAGCAGGCTGTATATAATGGTGGCTATTCAAAATGGGTGGCTGTCTAGGAACACCTACTAGGACCAGAGGAACTGAAGGATTTGTATTGAGTGCTCTTCCTCTGAAAGTACCCTACCCTTGCTCTGAAGCAGCGGGGAGCCATGTATTATGGGTGTTGCATGTCCACAGTAGCCATGGGAGATGTAGTCTTTCATCTGATTGTATCAACCGCCAATGACCATGAGTGTAAGAGGAATTCCTATCCAATGACTTTTACTTTTACTGGAGTCAGACTATTTCCACTTTTCACCAAACAACTTCACTTTTAGTTTTTAGGTATTCAGGTGTGGCACCTAAAAAACATTCAAAATTGCCTGGGAAAATAGTCTTTTAAAAATAATATTTACACCATTTCTGACAGTACTTTCTCCAAGAGTCTTGATTGTTGACTTTATTTCTAATTGTATCACTGCCACAACTTGGCTCCTACCTAGTGGATACCTTACTACCAGAACACCTGTAACAAATGAGCTTCTGATGAAGAAGTGCCTGGACAGTGACTTTTGAACCATCCTACATTCCAGGAGTCATGAAGAAGGCTTGACTGAAGAAAAAGTCTTGTTATATATTAAGATTTATCAGCCACACACACATATAGTTTATGTATAGAATTTTATAAGTCCAGATTGTCTGGAAATTAATGGCAACTGTTGGATAATTTTTCATGCCTTCATGCATTGTGCATGTGCTTGAGTCTATATTTGATGAAGCCTTACATTCTATTTAAGTTTGCCAGACATGGGGAGAAATCTAGCAATTTGAACAGGGTTGTCTGTAGCATTCATACCTTGAAAGAATTACAGTAGGAGACACAGAAAAGCTATTCTCACTTCCTCAGTAGTGGTGAGAGAAGGGGAGGAGCTGTAAATAACTTGGGGTGTAACAAAGCAAGACACAGGGTGTCTCTAGCCCTTTACAGATTCCTCCTCACCTTTCAGCAACTAGGCTCAAATGGACAACTTCAGCCTGATGTTTCCTTTCTGTCAAGGTCAAAGGAGGAGAGGAATTAAAGGACTGCATAATGAATAAGGAGGGGTGACACACTAGGCGTTGAGTCAATATCCATTGAAACCCTTACAACTCATCTACATTTTACAGCTTTTTACAGCTCATCTGCTTTTTGCTGCCTCCAGATGAGATGCTTAATCATCTCTCTCTTTACTAGTTATAAAGGGACACAGGTACTTCCCTAGAGTGTTAGCTCCTGAGATAAGTGCCTAGAGAAGTGGGATGAGGTGCCCACTCTCTCCACTGATTGCTGAAGGGGGATTGAAGATGAAGTCTGCCATTTAGATGGGTAGACAAAATGCATCCCTTTTTCTGAATATCTGTCTCCTCTATGGTTGCCTTGTCTGTTCAGCTCCACAAGTCAA
>NW_009627246.1:0-8193 GCF_000690535.1 Cariama cristata | reverse complement strand
TCTTTCCCTCTCCTAGCACAAAGTCTAACGCCGCATGAGAACAAATACAATAGAGGATAATCCAGCATACATTTTGAGAAAAGAAATTAGAAATGAGCATATAACTATGCCTGGATAAGTCAAATCCATTACCTTTCTCAATCCTTTCTTGTACAGGAATTTCCCCAGCTTTTTACACAGCAGTGAGAGCATCTTACCAACACGGTGCAGAAAAACAATATTCAGAGGGATTCCGAACAGAGCAAAAAAGACACAGAAGATCTGTCCCCCAGCAGTTTTAGGACGTAGAGTGCCATAGCCTATGAAAAAAAGATGGGTCAGAGGAGATAGTCCAGAGAACTGGAGCAGTCCACTGTCACATTCACACCTACCCCAACCTTGCCTGCCTTTGACCCCAAAAGATATAACTAGCACTTCCCAGTCCACATGCACTCTTTTTTCTCTGGAAAAGGCAGTAAGCAGATTAAGTGATTCAGCCTGCATGCTTTAGGGGATGCAGAGAGCACTCTCTGTGTGTGCTCCCAACCCAGCCTTAGTGGGAATGAAAGCACAGTCTAAGAGCAGTTATGGAAAACATCCTCTGTCCTGTGACAAATACACAGAAAGACAGAAAACAGAAGTCTGGGGACCTGAAAGACATCAAGACTGGAGTCCCAGGCTGTTTGCCATGTCAGAATCACATATAGCCATCTCTAGCTTCTTGTCGATCTGCGTGTGTGTTAGTGACCTCCCTGGCTAAATGCCAGTAAGTTGGTATGTCCAGATACTGGCTCCAGTCCTGGAGGCAGTGCAGTGTGCATTAGAATAGATGGTGCTAATTAGTCCAGACCGTACTAGTGGCTGATTTATTCATGCCAGAGAGATATTTGTCTTAAAGTCCTACTAAAAGATTTATCTAAGTAGCGGAACAATGGCTGCAGAACTCCAAACATGTCCTTTAATGGACTGGAGACTTTGGTCCTCTTAGACCCTGTGAGGTACATCTCTGAGTGCAAGAGTCTTGTACTTTGTGTATGTCTTTTATCAGTGACGCTGAGAAAAGGCACTTTCCCAAGCACAGTTCATCTCAAGGCATCCATTACTTGAAAAATGCAGTATTTTCTTTGGGGGAAAAGACAAATAAAACAACTGAGTGATTTGTTGGCTACTAGACCCTCAAATGCTTGAGCTGTCTTGTGCTCCATGTTGCAGAAATATTCCATTTTCATGACAAAAGCTGATGAAAATGAGTGAAAGAACCTGATGTACCTTCACAACAGACCTCTGCCGTGAAGGTGCAGAGAAACAGGCAAAGTTGCAATTTTCCTGGGACGGCCTGCCTGCCTGTGCTGGTTTTGGCTGGGAGAGAGTTACTTTTCTTCATAGTAGCTGGTATAGGCTATGCTTAAATTTGGCAGGACTGCACTTTTTGGCATGCATATTTGAGAGAATAGGAGAGGCAGGCAGGGGAAGGCAGCCCTTGAAAAGGTCAGAACAGCTTGAAGCAGCAGTGTAAAAGTCTCTGCATTTGCCTTGCCCTGCTCCCATTCTTTTCCTCCTGGCATATTACTAATTCAAGATTTACACTAACAGCTCAGCATAGGTTATTGAGACAGTGTCTATGCCCCAGCAGAGTTCGCTTCTTTCCTACCATTCTTTTATGCTTTACAGCACTCTTGATTTAAAGCCTATTTGACCCTAGAATCAAGACCAGGAAAGTGAGGTTTATCTCCCACCCACAACTGGCAGCAGAGCGAACATTTTCACAGATGGCTTGAAAAGAAGAAACAAGTGGGAAAAAATATGAAAGGCCACTGGTATTTCACAAGGCAAAATAATGCATGAAGAGCTGTGCAGTGGTGAGGTCTCAGGACCAATTCCGTTGCTGCTTACCATCCATGGCAATGAAGACCTGGATTTTTATCCTTGAAAGTATTATCCATTCAGGTCCTAATAACCAGACATAGTAAGCATCACACAAACACACACACATGGAAAGCATTAGACCTACCTATTGTGGAGACAACTGTGCCTGCAAAGAAGAAGGAATTACTGAAATCCCAGTTACTGTCTTCAATCTGTGATTCATTTCCAATAGGATATACTCCATTCTGAATGGCTTCAGTCAGGTTCTGGGAGGGAAAGCAAAGTTTGCTATAAACATGGCTGCTTTTCTCAAATGCTTGCTGCAAGAATACTACAGATCTAGCCAACTACTGCTCCTTTCCTGTGAATACCACTCACCTGTCCTCAGTGATACTCTGACACTGTTCACACCTATATCTCCAAGGCTGAGTAGCAGCCAGCTGGCATTTTTGAGTTTTACTCTTTTGCCCTGTTTATGCTGACTTCTCCAGAGGGCGTTAGGAGAACTTGTTTCTTTTAGTGTGATCAAAGCCCTTTTACGCTAAGTACTTTTGAAAAAAATGACCCTATAGAAGACTAGGATGTGGCAGAGCAAGACAGCCCACTGGCTTAAGTGATGGTGTGGCTGGTTGCTGGTTTTGAGTTTGCCCTTGAGACAGCAGCGGTGGATCCAGGATCTAATCACCCATCTGTATGCAGGAGCACTGAGCAGTGACTCTGATCCCTCCTAGGAGGGCATCAGTGAGTTATAGCAGGGTACACATGACATACACACAGAGTTTGATTTTAAGGCTGTATTCTTATTAGCATCACAGATTTCAATTCAGAGAAAGTCCATTGATTTGCAAAGCATTACTCTTGGTGCAAGCACAATCAGAATTCAGCCTGACATATACAGTCTTCTCCAAACGGCATGCATGAACACACATGCACATATTTACAATGTGGTCTTTGAGATGAGGTTAGATGAACATCTGTCAGAGATGGTTTGGGGTTGAGTTGAGACTGCCCTGCCACAGGGGGTTTGACTAGATGCTTCTCCAGCCCTGTCATCTGTCACATTATGCATTTTTACTCTTCCCTACTCTCTTGGTTTTAAATCTAAGTGTTGTAAAAAAAAATTTAGAAAAAGCAAACAGTATCTGCCCTTAGCAAACAGAGAACATTGGACTGGACATCTGGAAGGCAGGCTGGTTTGTACAGAAACAGCCTAGATAAAATCCAGGGCTGAGCCCTGCCAGAGGCAAGACACAGACTGGAATAAACTGCACCAGAAAAGTCTTCCTCCTCACTATCTTTTTTGCTGGTGTCTCAGAAAATCAAGGCTAACACAAATCATTCCAAAGCCCTTGCACAAAGATTTCATTGTCTTGAAAAGTTGCTCTTTTTGTTCTCCCCCTCTACCTGCAAAAAAAAAATCCAAGGTGAGGATGATGCATGCCTATGTGAACTGGGGGCTGGAGCGCAAGTTGTGTTATTAGAAATACCAGTTCTTCCCCTACTTTCCTTATCCTGTGAACTGGCCTATTAAGAGCTCCAGTAGTCTCTCATGCAAGAAGTGCTTACAGCAAGGCTATTTGCACTCCCCATTTTTTTTTGCATTGTAGCTAACAGAGCTAACAAATATTGAAGATGAAGAGACAACCATACTCATTCTCAGCTTTCTGTGCCATGACCAGAAGCACCTTTCCCTTGACCAGAATACCTGTTTCACATCTGCATCATCTTCAAAAAGTAAACCCTGACTATGCCACCCTCCTTGTAGTGATTTGAGCTTCTTTTTTTTACCCAACAGATTATTTCAGACCTTGCCATATTGTTCCTTTGTGCTATCTGTGACACTGTTTTAAGTGGCAACCACACCCATTCATTTCACGCAGCCTCATTTTTCCTGCCATGCCACCCACTGTAGGTAAGCACAGCCCCACCAAAAGCCCACTCAACAGGAGGCAGGACACCAAAGAGTTGAGACATGGGGAATAACACACAAGGTTTTGTCAAGCTACACAAGCTTTATTTACCATCAGCGTGACCTGCCTGCTCAGACTGGAGAGTGGGCTTGGGCTTTGCTAAAATCACCCAAATGACCACATCAGTAGGAACATAGTGAAAGTTATCTGCGTAGCAAGGCTGAGTAAGAAACAACATCTGATGGGGAAAGAGCAGGGAGAAAGGGCTTACGCAGGGCTGGCACTTACCTTCATGAACTGCTCCATCTCTGCCACCGTGAGGTGGGTGAAGTTCTGCAGAAAAACCTCCTTCATCTGGGCAGCTGCCATTTTCTCCTGCTTTTCAGCGGTCCTCTCCAGCGCCTGGAACACGGCGGCACCCATCAGCAGGTAGACGAAGTAGCCGGCCACCAGCAAACCTGTCTGCAGCTTACTACTGCACATGGCTTTCAGTGGGACACAGAAAGTGACAGGGCGTGAAAGGTGGCAATTAGTAAATCCCTCGTGCTCCTGGAAAGCCTCCCCCAGGCAGGAAGAGCCCTCCCACTGGTTTCCACTGGGATCCTGTGCTGACAGAGACAGCAAGCTGTCAAATACATTCAGGGGGAAGTTGGGGGGAGGGCGGGGGAAGCAAATCCAACCCCCCCCGAAAAACTTTTCCACTCTCTGGACTGCATGCTGTTCAGGGATTTCCTCTTGTCTGTGAAACTCTGCCTTGCTGAGTTCTCAGGAAAAGTGGGTCAGGATGCGAGGACCTGGCAGGTGGCCATCTCCTGCTCAAGAGGCTCTGGGGAGAGGCGAGGATAGCCTGCAAAGGGCCCGCAGGGGAGATTGCTTGGAAAAAAAAATATTTTCCCTCTTCTGCCTCCTGCTAAATCTGAGAACTGGACTCCAGGGCAAGTTCTGATGACCCCAGAAGCCCCTTCTTGCCCTGAGTTCAGGCGCAGCTCCAGGGAAATGCAGCTGGGCTCCTTGCCTTGGCTTCACTTGTCTGCTTGCAATGCAGGGCAGGGTCATGTAACCCTGCAAGGCCACAGCAGCTCGCAGTAAAACCTTAGACACAGAGGCAAACGGCTGCAGGCTGCGTATGTGTCAGGCCTGGACAGGTTCTTCTGCCAGTGTTTCCTATGCAGCGTATCCAAGAGAGGACATTACAGTGTAACTGGGTGTACAATTAGATGGATAAAAAAAAAGCTTATGCTTTTTTAAAGCATCAGATTCATAGAATCATAGAATCATTTAGATTGGAAAAGACCCTTAAGATCATCGAGTCCAACCACAAACCTAACACTGCAAACTCCACCAATAAACTGTGTCCCTAAGCACCACATCTACGTATCTTTTTAACACCTCCAGGGATGGTGCTTCAACCACTTCCCTGGGCAGCCTGTTCCAATGCTTGACAACCCTTTTGGTGAAGAAATTTTTCCTAATATCAAGTGGTCGAAGAAAGAGTAGTGAGATAGCAAAGGCAAAAGAGCAATGCCACAGCAATAGTAACTGTGTGTACCATCCTGGATGCCTGCTTGATACAAGGACAGGACCACCATCAGTACTGTAAGCAATTGGAAAACAGTAATTCCGGGCAAACTTGGAAGTTGACTGCTGGTGCAGATCCTGAGGATTGGGATGGGGAAGTCTAGGGAGACCCTGATGCTAGAGGGTCTGACAAGCCAGTCCAGCTCTGGGATTAGCTTCACAGAACTGCTGTAAACAAGAAGTGGCAGACGGCTTCACTCTGTCAAGTGCAGTTTGTCCTTTCACACATAAATCTGTTTGACCTCAGAGGAAAACAGGAAAACTATGAATGAAGGTAAATAGCTTTGCAAACCCTTAAAAGTTTCAAGATTTTCTTTGGAGTTACTGGAAAAGGTTTTGTAGAAACAGGATGTGTCATGTTTCCTTTCACTTCTTTTGAAGGTACAGGGTGTTGAAGGTGTATATCTTCCTCAGATTTAAACTATTTCTGTACAAATAATGGCGCCTATGGCTTCACCCTTTTGTGTCTCTGTCAGACTCCCAGGCCTGTGAGACAAGAGAAATCCCTTTACGTGCGCACATGCAGCATTTCCTCATCTGCACAACAGACATGAAGACAATACAGGTGGATTCTTTCCTCAATACATCTGAGGAGAAAATGGATGGAAAAAACATGAAACTCATGGAATTGGTGAGAATTTTGATATTGAATTCAGTTGCAGTGGTTTGATCAGGGTGGGCCAGGTGCCAGGAAACCTCATCTTTCTCATGCTGTCTCCTGTGAAGTGTATATATACTAAGCTGGGTTTCCCTCTAGCCCTGTCTCCAAGATAGCAGGTTTGCTATTTGTGTGTGCATCTCCAGAAGCCCTTGACTGCAAAGAAGCATTCAGAAGATTGGTGACCCTTGTTTTCCTCTAGCTCTGGAACAGGGTATAGACATCATCTTTTCTCAGTCTGTTTCTTCATACCTGCCTGCGAATCTTTAATAACCACTACAGATTGTTCCAACATGAGTGTCCCATCACACACTGATGTCATCTACCTGGAATTGTGCAAAGCATTTGACACTGTCCCGCACAACATCCCTGTCTCTAAATTGGAGAGACATGGATTTGATGGATGGACCACTCGGTGGATAAGGAATTGGCTGGATGGTCACAAAGAGATGCAGTCAACGGCTTGCTGTCCAAGTGGAAGACGGTGACGAATGGTGTTCCTCAGGGGTCGGTTTTAGGAATGGTGCTGTTTAACATCTTTGTTGGTGACATGGACAGTGGGATGGAGTGCACCCTCAGCAAGTTTGCCAACGACACCAAGCTGTGTGGTGCGGTTGACATGCTGGAAGGAAAGAATGCCATCCAGAGGGACCTTGACAGGCTTGAGTGGTGGGCCCATGAGAACCTCCTGAAGTTAAACAAGGCCAAGTGCAAGGTCCTGCATGTGGGTTGGGGCAATCCCAAGCACAAATACAGGCTGGGAGGAGAATGGATCGAGAGCAGCCCCGAGGAAAAGGACTTTAGGAGAAGGACTTGGGGGAGTTGGCTCACGAGAAGCTCACCATGACCCGGCCATGTGTGCTGGCAGCCCAGAAAGCCAACCATGTCCTGGGTTGCATCCAAAGCAGTGTGGCCAGCAGATTGAGGGAGGGGATTCTGCCCCTCTCCTCCACTCTGGTAAGATCCCCCTCTGTAGTACTGCCTTCAGTTCTGGGGCCTCCAACACAAGAAGGACATGGACTTGTTGGAGTGAGTCCAGAGGAGGGCCATGATCAGAGGGCTGGAGCACCTCTCCTAGGAAGACAGTCTGAGAGAGTTGAGGTTGTTCAGCCTGGAGAAGGGTCCAGGGAGACCTTAGAGCAGCCTTCCCGTACCTAAAAGGGGCCTACAAGAAAGCTGGGGAGGGACATTTTACAAGGGCATGGAGTGGTAGGACAAGGGGCAACGGCTTTAAACTGGAAGAGGAAAGATTTAGATTAGATATAAGGAAGAAATTCTTCATGGTGAGGGTGGTGAGGCAGTGGCACAGGTTGCCCAGAGAAGCTGTGGATGCCCCATCCCTGGAAGTGTTCAAGACCAGGTTGGATGGGGCTTGGAGCAACCTGGTCTGGTGGAAGGTGTTCCTGCCCATGGCAGGGGGGTTGGAACAAGATAATCTTTAAGGTCCCTTCCAACTGAAACCATTATTTGATTCTATGATTCCTTGATTCTATGATTCATTGATTCTATTCTATGATCCTATCATGTGAGATGGGATGAGTTCCCTTGGTGCTGACCTGTGCTTGTGGACATGGGTATGCTCTTGGTGCCTTCATGACACCGATGGGCGGGTGATGGTGTATATCCTGGTGGTGGGATGGAGCTTCTCCATGGCAGGGTCTCTGTTCCTTCTGTGCCATTGCAAGAGAACATTGCTTCCAAAGAGATGTGATGAGGGGGGTGCAGGAGCAGAGGTGCCTGGCACTCGCGGGATGCTTATTGCTCCTGCACCAGCCTTAGCTGCACCTCCAGTTCTCAGAGGCACTGCTCTGCATCGGCTCAGGCAAAGCCTTGTGAGCTGATCCATGCCCGCCTTTGCTCTTCAGATGTCCAGACTGGCCCTTCAAGGGGACTGCTCCTTGGTTAATGGAGCCTGGCTCCATGAACCTCCTGGGATTCCTGGCAGGTACAACTGGTGTTGCTAGGTGCAACTCTGGCTACAAGCCCAAGAAAGAAGTTTGGATGCTAGGGACCACTTCCCTGGGCACAGGTTTGGGGCCGGGGGGGGGTGCGCCTGCCTGCACACCCAGCCCTCCTCAGTTCGCCCTTCACTGGGGGAAGGGCTCGCTGGGCTAGGCCTCCAGGTAGAGTAGGGAAGGGGCGTCACTTGGGGCACCTGCAGCACCTCCGCGGAGCCCCTGGCGACGCAGCCCCTGGTGCCTC
>NW_009627245.1:663-11889 GCF_000690535.1 Cariama cristata | reverse complement strand
AATGAATCCCATCCAGCCCCATCTTATAGAAGATTTCATGGGAGATTTCTATGAATTTTAGAATTTCATTTAAAAAAAAAAAGAACTGTTGACACTGAGTTAACTATTTAACTTACTAGACAGACTTATTAGCAGGAAGAGGCAAGATAGCTGACAAATTAGTTCAGTCTGATAACAAAATGACCAGTAATTCTTCCTGCCAATCCAAAATGGAAAGTATATTTTACAGCCAGATGACACCTTGGGAATTATCTAGTTCAGTCAGTGCATATGACAGATTATTGGATCTCACCTTGTCTGCTTTTTTTCTTTTTTATATCAACCCCTTTTAGCCTGCTCTAGAACATCACTTTTAGGGAAAAATTCAGTCATGTTTTAAAGGTTAATAAACCACGAAGGATCTATACTAACCCTAGATAAATCAAGGAATAAACTTCCCTCACTTTTTAAGATCTGCCCTCTATTTTTGGTTTGAATGCATTTAGCTTCCACTTCCAGCCACTGAATTTCATTATGCTCTTTTTCTAGTAGGTTAAATAGCCAGTGGCCATCAGGAGTCTTTACACATGCAAACAGAGGAAGAAGAGGGGTTTTTGAGCTTATCCAAGAGGAAGTCAAGTCTCAAAAGCTGCATTTTCATGTTATTTTTTCTTTTTTGAATCTCTAAGTTTTCATAAATTTGAACAGGACAGAGCACTACAGGAGAGCTCCAGTAAATACTGTATGGGCACAGGGAACATGTCTCTCATTCGCTATCTTTTGTTTAGATATCCTTTGCCTACGTTATGGTAGCTCTTTTCACTTTTCTCTAAATTCTCAGATTAAGTTTTACTCAACTGCTTACCTTCAACATTTTCAGATTTTAATCTCAGAGTCACTACATACCATGATCCAATTACTTCATCATTCCACTTGTGTTCTTAGATAAACACACTCAGAGGTATGCCTTGGTGCTATAAGCTCACTTGAAACAGTAATGCATCAGAACAATAATAAATGACAAATCAGGAAGCAATGAAAGTAGCAGAAAGAAAAAACCTGAATAAACTTACCATTATCATTTGAAATATGACAGTAGAATTCTCCAGGACTGTACAGTGTACACACGACGACATCTACTGTTTGTTTAAGATTTAATTTACTCCACTTGCAAATTCTTTGGTTCGTTGTGTCCTCTAGAGAGGACAGGGAAGAGAGAAGTAGAGGAAGGAAGAAAAATTAAAATAATTTTTGCAGAAAAAAGAGCTATAAATCCTGAACGCTCATTCACGTCCTCAAATTTCTTGTTATAAATAATCCAACAGACTAATCACCAGTGAGATCCTCTTTGTAAAATGAAATGAAATAAGAGAAATGTGCCAGTTGCTTCATGTATTTGATCACTACTGAGAAGGCCAAGATGAGTAATCACACAAAGAGGTACAGATTAGGTGGCAAAAACCTGAGCAAGATGGACTCTGGGGAAACTTGTTTCCTGCAAAGCAGAGCAGGTGGCATACAAGAGGGAAAGAGCTGTCACAGAGTACTGGAAATAGTCTGAGGAGAAAGAAGAAAAAGATTAATAGAAAGACTGGTTGCAGAAATTCGCACTGTATATTACACTCAAGTACCTGAAAGCAGCTTATTATTTAACACAAGTAGTAGAATAGATCATGTGAAAACTAAATCATGGCACATTAGAGAAGCCATTGTTTCCTCCATTAGTGTATTGCTAAATCTTCCTGTATTTTTCATAGCTGTTAAATTTGTTACAGCTTGTGGTAGGCAGCAGCATGCAGAAATACTGTCGGGCTTTTTAAGACTTGAGTCCAAGTGACTGGCCTCCAACTTTGGTAGGCCTTCCCAGTTCTACGTGTTTAGGTTTTACTCTGAAAATGAAGCTCAGCAAAGTTTTAGGCTTCAAGGATGGTCAGGCCGAGATGCTGTTCCATCTGCCCGGTACTGTGTCTGACAGTAGATTACTTTAGGAAGTCATATTGCCAATAGGCAAAGGAAAAAAACAAACAAACCAAACCCAACCCCCTGCCACCCCCAAAAATCAAAACAGGCTCTCAAATCTTCTTTACTTTCAGTGGAATACCAGACTGTCCTTCACACTGTAAGCAACTGCCAGATCCCTACTGGAAGGGACAAAGCACAGTCAGTATATTTTGAGAAATATGCTCAAAGAAGTAGAAGCTGGTTGAATTTTCCACTCCAGCAGGAAGACAGATTGACAAGAAAAAAGTTAAAAAAAGGCTCAAAGCTTTAGGATGCATAACAACTGTGAAATACAATTGTTTATTCTTTCATGTGATGGTGAGATTTCCTCTAACTAGTCCTCTGAACCAAAAAAAGAAAACATTGTTTCTTAATTTCTGGCAGGTCAGTTAAAATCTACTCTTATACCACACTGGATCCAGCGATCACGTATTTAATCATTAACTTGTTTGCTTTATTTAAACTTAGTGAAAAATTATTTTGCAAGTTGGCAGAAAAATGTATCTGTTCAAATTCCAATTACAAAAAGCACAAGATTTAAAACACTTCAGACAAAATCTGATACTCTGTTTAGAACCTGCATTCAAAAGCTCCCATTCGGTGTGAGAAATTAAAAAAAGGTAAGATCCAATCAAGAAACCTAAGTAGTACCGAACAGGTCCCAGATGATGGCCATAGATCAAAACACGTTTTGATCTAACCATGGAAGTTACTGTTCACTTGCATTTTATACAAGATACCTTACCCTTCTGAACAAAGGTAACGAATAACTGTGTCCTGGCCATGAAGCACCTAGTGAGGAAGATTAAAATTAAGGGATTTGGACATAGCCTTGACAAAAACAGTTCCCCCAGTTTTCAGTATAGATGGATCAAGAGAGTATATATAGTTTTACCAGACACAGTATGGAAGGGGCCTAACATGCTTCACCTGAGCAAAGCTAGGAATCTTCCCACAACACAAAGAAGTCTGACATAAAATTGAAACTTTGGTCACTAAATGCAAAAAAAACCCACAACAATTTAGGCATAGCCTCGAAGTTGTATAGGCTCCTGCAGTCAAACAAATTTTCAAGAACTAAACATATGGGTTTCTGTGTAAAACATAAGACAATGAAGATGAAATACTATTTGAACTAAAGGACAAGGGCATAAGAACAAGCAGGTATTAACTACTCATATCCTACTTCAACTGGAAATCGTAAGACTTCTAACCAGAGTAAGTGAAATACTAGTAAGGTCTTCCAAAAGTAAGCAACTGAAAGAAAATTAAGGGATTTGGACATAGCCTTGACAAAAACAGTTCCCCCAGTTTTCAGTATAGATGGATCAAGAGAGTATATATAGTTTTACCAGACACAGTATGGAAGGGGCCTAACATGCTTCACCTGAGCAAAGCTAGGAATCTTCCCACAACACAAAGAAGTCTGACATAAAATTGAAACTTTGGTCACTAAATGCAAAAAAAACCCACAACAATTTAGGCATAGCCTCGAAGTTGTATAGGCTCCTGCAGTCAAACAAATTTTCAAGAACTAAACATATGGGTTTCTGTGTAAAACATAAGACAATGAAGATGAAATACTATTTGAACTAAAGGACAAGGGCATAAGAACAAGCAGGTATTAACTACTCATATCCTACTTCAACTGGAAATCGTAAGACTTCTAACCAGAGTAAGTGAAATACTAGTAAGGTCTTCCAAAAGTAAGCAACTGAAAGTTTGTTATGTATGCACACATATATACATGCACATACAGACACACAAGCAAACACACAGTATCTTCAGGGCAAAGTTGCCATGGCTAAACTTCAGAGCTGTAAAGGCTAGACTGGAAAGCTCCTACCAGTTACAAACTTGCATTCTTTGTACCTGCTCTAGTAGGAGGTTAAACAATGTTTTGGATGTGTTCATACTTACCATTTGCTTGCTTAACATCACCCATTCCGATTGCTGGTAAGGCCGTCCTCGATTCCTCAGCTGCACAGCCTTTCTCTATGAGATGGCTTGATATATTTATTACTGGAATAACTGATGCATCTACAAGCTCCACCACAGATCTATAACTCTCTTTATCCACTACTTTTACTGTGAACACTTTGTCTTTCACCAGCTGTTTCATAAA
This sequence comes from Cariama cristata, assembly GCF_000690535.1. NCBI lineage: Eukaryota > Metazoa > Chordata > Aves > Cariamiformes > Cariamidae > Cariama > Cariama cristata. The sequence goes on along the minus strand of NW_009627245.1, from coordinate 7,784 downwards.
AGAAATAGCTTTTGAGGTCCAGGTTCCTGATGGTGGCTTTACACCTAAAAAGTCACATAGTATGGAAAGGTTCTGAGGACAGTCCAAATCTCAACAATATGTGGAAAGGTACTACAATACTGTTTAAAACAGCAGATTAAGTAGCAGACACACCAAGTAACTCATCCTCACTCCTCATGCTTGTAACAAGATTCCAAACCCAATTACTTAGATTCTGATCTTTTGAGTACTTTAATTTAATAAAAATCTGACAAAAATTATGTACAACTAGTTTATCACACAAAGAGAAGTGTAAATTCAGATTTAATGCTTCCTTAGTATGAATATCTAAGAAATATCAGTCTTTGGGTCTCATGAATACAACCTACAGTTTTGAACAGCATTAACCATCTCTCAGTCAATGTATCTGCTACTGTAAGCTTCTTCCTCCTTAAAGAGTTACTCTTTATGCTACTCAATTTAGTTCTAAAATGCAAGTTATAACCAGACCTTCATAGTAACAGATTGGCAGAAGTTGCCTTCCAGAAAGATATATTTTATGCAGCAGTAATCCTTTACTCTAATCAGGAAACATCTTATCTGATCACTTTTTCATGCTCATGCCGTGTTTAGGACCTTTCTTAGTCTTAGGACACTCATTATCAGCTATAGGCATACGATTTTTCCCAGGAAAGTGATTTCTTTAGGTCACATTCCATATACATCAATTCTATCTCTACACAGAAGGGAAGCATTGTTCCATGTTTTCCTCCAAAGTAAGAAGCTAGAACGCTGCTCTGAACTTTACCAAAAATTTGAAAAGCAGATTAAATATCAAGTATTGTAAAGGAAGGATAGACATCAAGTACTTGAATACTGTGTTCAAGTTTTGGGCCCCTCACTACAAGAAGGACATTGAGCTGCTGGAGCGTGCCCAGAGAAGAGCGACAAAGCTGGTAAAAGGCCTGGAGAAAAAGCCTTACGAGGAGCGGCTGAGGGAGCTGGCGTTGTTTAGTCTGGAGAAGAGAAGGCTGAGGGGAGACCTGATCGCCCTCTACAACTACCTGAAAGGAGGTTGTAGCGAGGCAGGGGTTGGTCTCTTCTCCCCAGTAACTAGCGATAGGACAAGAGGAAACGGTCTCAAGTTGTGCCAGGGGAGGTTCAGGCTGGACATTAGAAAGAACCTCTTCACTGTTAGAGTCGTTAAGTATTGGAATGGGCTCCCCAGGGAGGTGGTGGACTCACCATCCCTGGAGGTGTTCAAAAAACATTTAGATGTGGTGCTTCAAGACATGGTTTAGCAAGCATGGTGGCATCAGGTACACAGTTGGACTTGATGATCTTTGAGGTCTCTTCCAACCATAATGATTCTATGATTCTACACTGTAAAGGAAGGGTACTGAAGCAAAAGGGTGGACCTAACTTGCATAGTGATGGGAACAAACAGAGAAAATGAACAATTTCTAAGAGCAGCTTAAACAAGATTATGGTCCTGGCTTGAGATAGAAGGACGAACCAGGAAGCATCATCATCCTTTCCAATTTGACACATTTCACAAGCCTATGGAGAGGAGTCTATCAGTAGTTTCACCAGATTTGCCTCAGGGGAGGGAGACAGATATGGTTCTGAATTTCAAGATATAAAATGAAATTTTACCTTTCCTTGCAGTGTTAGAACCACAAAAGATTTAAGAATTCCACAAATCCAGTAGGCAACTGAATTTTGCTTAGAATAAAAGCACATGTAAGATCTAACAGGTATGTTAATGTAACACAGTTTTCCAAACATACAACTTCAGGCCACTAGGTACATTAGGAAACATTTGTCATGTTTTGTAGATATGCCACAACAATCAAGAATTCTGGAAATACTGCCTACTGTTATCTCCATCCTTCCCCAAATTTCAATATAAGATACTACAGGTGTGATTGTTATGTAACCTCACTTATTTTGCCTCTATTCAGTTTGAAACAGCTCATCATTTATTTCATACCTGTCAAGGTACATCTTATGGCTTGAGCTGGCAAGTCCATTAATCTTGGATTCATAGGACGAAGTCTAGTCAGCGGAAGAACTTCAAAATTACCATAATCTATATAGCCCGCCAAAACAGTATCTTCAGAAACATATGCTACAACAGCAGCACGATACCAAAGATTGTCTTCTAGAAAAGAAGATACAGATGTTCATTGTACTTTCTTTTAACTTCCAAGAACAGAATGATTTTTTGGGCAGACTTATATAAAAATACGACGTCAATCAACATAAAACAGCAATATTGCAGTTCACACAAACATTCACAAAACCATTATGGACACAACATTTACCACTATCACTCCTCATATGAGTTGAGCATTGCAAACTCATTTTTTCCATGAAGACCCCCCCTCACAAATACAGAATTGACTACATTATACGGATGTAGCGCTTAAGTTCAATACATTCAAACAAACAGCAAACAGTATCTCAGCTGATCACAGCAACATGCAATTCAAAGGCCACAAAACAGATCTAGTAATTTAAGTATTTTAATTCAATTAAAATATTTGAGAAATAAAAAAAACAAGCTTACTCAAGTTTATCAAGACATCCGAGGTACTGAACTGATAGCTTTCCCTAGCCAGGCACCTGAAACCAGTGCCCATTCAAATGCCAAGACAGCTTATTGGCAGTACTAGCTTTTTCAGAACATGAAAAAACATTTATTTCAGCTTATCTGTTCAGTTCCACAGCTGATTTATTCAAAGCAGCAAAGACACAGGAAATCGAAAGAAATAAGTGACCAGGAATGTTTATCAATCACATAAAGAAGTTAGAGTAGCAACATTTCTGACCAGAAAAAAAGGCGTAAGAGCAGCAATGTGTGGGGTTTTCTTTCTTGTTAAAAGCTAGATGAAGAGGAGAATGATCTACGAGGAAGAGAGATTCATCTTCATCGTACTGCGCTCAGGTAAACAGGACTTCAGATTTTAATCAGTAAAAGGTATTTCCTTCATATAGACTTACCAATTCCTACCACAAAACATTGCTTTATGCAGAATACTAGCCTATGTTCAGGAAAGACTCACTTTTGTCATGAGACTTGTAGAAACTTGACAAGAGTGATAACTGTCAGAAGGAAACTAAGTTATGAACATACAATTCAGGACTACCAGATCTCGGCTAAATAACATTTTGAGAAGTTGTCTATCAGAGCAGCATCATTACATATAATCCCACTTCTTCTGTCCCTTTTTTGGAGTCTAAAATCACAAGTCTGTATTTATTTCCAGCCACAGGAAATAGTGCTCACCAACATGTAAAAAAACAGATTTCTTCATGGTCTCTTAGAAAGCTCCTTTATACAAAAATGAATCCAGCCTTAAGAGTTAGCTCAATGAAGGGACCATTTTATGGTCTAAAATTTTTTAAACTAGTATTTTACAGATGTCATCATTTGCTATTAATAATTTTTTTAAATCACTACCAAATGCTATCCACAGCTAAAACCAGACACAAGTAAAATAAACTCTATAACAATTATGTTTAGAAATGTTTCATAATTTATTACAAAAAATAAATACATTTTAAGTGACATAGATTAAGAGCCATATTATTTTTACTCCATTTTTACCTGTAAACTGGGCACAGCACACATTTCCAGTGGCAGGATGGAAAGCTGGACTACTGGGAATTTTATCACAATATTCATTAAGAGACACTTGAAGCTCAGCAAGTTGACCTGATGTTAGAACATATAGGTTTTAGAATACATAGTCTCTTGTAATTTTTACAAAAGTACACAAATCTTAAGCTCAAAGCCTGAAAGAACATCTTGTAGTATAATGGAAATTATGTCACATAATGTTTAACATAATACCAAAACAGCAATGAGATTGGGACTCACTAAGATCAAAGACAGTCCTCACGTGAGTCTGAGGAATCACAGTGGAAAAGAGAACAGAGAAAACCAGTCACAGACTTTTTCAACACAGGAACAAAACTGAAGCCAGCAGGATTTTTTTGCTAGTGGAGGCACGCTGGAAAGAAATAAAGGAAGACAGCTTTTCGAACAACATGCAGATGATTGAGTGTCCCTTCTTGCCGAAAGATACGCTATTGTATAAGTCTACCCAGAATTCAAAGGCTGCACAAGTACACAGAAGAGAAATCCACTGTAGCAGATACACCAGATCACACCCAGCTGCAAAAGCCCTTTTAGTTGAAAAAAAAAAACCAAAACAAACCACACAACCAAACCAACCAACCAAAAAAGACACCCACGCACACTGGCTCAGACAGCACTAGGACAACACATCCCACAAACTTACTCTGCTCTTACCCTCCCCTAGACATCTGTTTATGGGCACTGTGGGAGATGCACCAAAAGTCCCTACAGCCTAGCACTCTGGCCCACTATAGTGTTACTTACAGTTACTTACTTATGTTTTACTGTGTCAAAAGACACCCAAGCAGAGTTTGGGCACTATTATCTGGCCTTCTCATACTCAGATATTCTCCCCATACTACATAACAAAGAAGTTCAGTCCATGCAGCCAGCCTATAAGGAAACACTTCCTTCCAGTGGTAAAGCGATAAGGCATTATAGGAATAAACAAAGTAATTAGAACTGCATACACATTTCTGGAACATGCCAGAGAACATATTTAACATTAAATACTTGTTGTACAAATTGACTTCAGATTGCTAAAATCCATGCCACACCATCTCTCTACTTTGCACTACTCAGACTGCCCACAAATTATCACCTTACAGGTTAGTAAGTGATATTAACAGCTGACATTGCCAAAAACTGTCCTCTACAACACCATGGCTCTTAACTGACTGAGGCATGGCCTACAGCTACAAGGACTCACCACTTCAGGTCCAGCTACAAGACCAGCAACAGCTACCTCTAGCCACTCTCCACTGAAGAGACAAATGCCATACTAGGTATCTTATATCCCGTTTTCAGCGCGTCACTTACGGGCATTGTCTATCTGCTGACAGAAAAAATTTTCTGGATTCTGAATGCAGGAAACCACACCAGAAAATGCATCTCCGATACATACAGAGACACACTCTGCAATTGAATTAGCACAGGGAAAAAACTCTTCATCTTCAGGGTTTTTTTCTTCACTTCCCTTAGAATGGTTTTCTGACACTGTACATAAAAACAAAACAAAACAGTTCCTGATCAAAAGCTAGATGACTTTGAAAATTTAAACAATTTAAAACAATAAAAAAATTCAAAGTCCAAAGAGTCAGCAAAAAGAACTTAAAGGTTCCTGTTGTATTATCCATGAAATTAATGCTCACATTCATCACTAAACAAGTACTTTATACTATTAAAAAGTATGTGCTACTGTCACTAGTGAACAGAAGGAAGCTCCACTAGCCAATGTTTTTAAGTAGGAGGCGATGCTAGTGAATAGCTAGAATACTTAATACATTCAGAATTCCCCACGTTTTTTCCCCCATCTTACTAAGAAGTTTGATTTGCTTGCTTACCTCTTGGAGAGTCTCCTCCTTTGGCATTACCTCCTGGAGTCAAAGCAGACCTCATTTCTAAAGGTATTTTATCTAGGCAGTCTCCTAAAATATAGATGTAAGAAACAAAGTTATTTACCACACAAGATAGTCATTATTTAGTCTCATTTCAGAACTATCTTCTGAGCCTGATCTATATTGCTATCACAAGGTGAGGATGTTCTACATATTTATTGAGCGTTTAATACGCTTAAAATGCAAAGTAAAAGTAGTTTCAGAGTAGGTCAACTACTTGAGTTTTCTGAAGACATACACAGCTCCAAGACTGAGTAAATAAAATTAGCAAAGCAGTAACAATCAACATTTAGTCTTTAGTGACTGCGAGTGTCAGCTGAAAAACTTCTGAAGACATACACAGCTCCAAGACTGAGTAAATAAAATTAGCAAAGCAGTAACAATCAACATTTACTCACGGTCACTAAAGACTGTCACCTGAAAAACTTATTACAGCTTTTCAGACACAAGGATTCATAACTTACCTCCATATTTACAACACTGAGTATGCAACAAGTTACCAAGACTTACAAAGAAATCTTGAGTTTCTTAGCTATTACATATTCCATTTCCAATGCATCAAACAGTATTCCAAAGCTTTCAATACGATTATTTTCAAATGAAAACCTGAATACAGGTGTTTAAGTTGCTTGTAAAGTCATAGAATAGATGCATGCAACATTTCGTAAAAGCAGTGATATTTTTGTGATCTTCTCCCCAGGAGGCTGGCAAGTCATACTGCTTTGCCATTAGTGTGCTGTAAAGCAACCAAAAGTGAAATATGCCCAGCACAACCCTGAATCAGTTGAATTTACACAGGACTAAGGTGAACCATCATTTTATAGATTGCAGGGACTATGACATGGAGAAAAGCTTCCTGCACATCAGGAATTTTAATGAACCAAGAGGATCAAGCATCACTTTGTTCAGAAGTTTGTGGGCTGCATATCTGGCTGCAGCCAGAAAAAACCCAAACAAAATAGCCCTCCAAATAATGACAACAGGTACATCTTCTGTGTATCGATCTGGTTCCACAGTCAAAGCCACCCCCCACCTCAAGTGAAAATCTGAATTCAGACTACTCAAAGGTCATATGCTCTGCCTGTCTCTATCCACTGAGGCTTGCCAAGTTAGAAATATAAATATGCTTAAGAGTTTTCCAACTAGGTACAACAATATCTAGCAGTTACACTTTCTTTGGGATACTTTTTTAATGAGTATGTAAAAAAATGTAACAAAAGCTGGTAAAATCCTTAGGGGAACTAGAAACTGATGCTATCATTTTTAAAGAGTTAAAAATGTACGAGATAAAAGCAACAACATGGTCTTAAATTTGTATGCATCTATTAAAACAGAAAAATCGACAAGATAATTCAGAAAATGCTGAATTTATTACAATTCCACTGGAAAAGTAACCTTACTAAAATTTAAGGTTATTAAGCATAACAAGATACTTCGGGTACAAACATTTTAAAGTGACCTCTGTATGGAAAGGTGAAAAAAAAAAATTTAAAAAAAAAAAACCACAAAACAAAACACACACACAAAACCAAGAGGCAGGTTGGGAGAGTGACAAGGGAAGACAGCAAAAGAAAAAACGCTCCTTTTTTAAAGTTACT
>NW_009627245.1:0-635 GCF_000690535.1 Cariama cristata | reverse complement strand
AGACTTATCAATTGTGTTGGGTTTTTTTAACCCCATACTACCAAGTACTTACCAAAATCTGGAAGAACAACATCTACAACAAAACTCAACATCATTTCCTCCTGCAATACATCAGTAACAGTTACTGAACAATGCTTTCCCATGAGTTGGGAAGAAAAGCTGGCAGTGCCTTCATTCCATCTTTTTTCTTTTGGATCATAATTAGCAACGGAACACTTAATGGCCTGGAAAGAATTACAAATAGAACAAGAGGGGATAGATAGGTGGTTGTTTGCCCTGTAGAAAATGTGACTAAATAATTAAGGCCCTCAGAAATATCATCTTGCATATAAAAGTTAAAGCTCCTGTTGGAATTGGAAGTGCTATTGATTCAACTAACTTCTTTATAAGAGATGTAAGAATTAGGAAATTAAGTTTAAACTGTGAACCACATTTCCTCTAATTCTCCCACTATTTATGCTGTCTTATGTAAGGCATAGGTGTATCACACATCACATCTGACCACAGGTGCATGTCCCAACCTGCCCTCAGCAGACACTGTGGACTTTAAGCCAAGATTCAAGCAGCTCTCAAAATCTTTTATGGACCCAGCAGAAAGTCATGTGAACAAGCTATGAAAGACTATTCCAACAGCA
>NW_009627244.1:0-13414 GCF_000690535.1 Cariama cristata | reverse complement strand
ACCCCTGAATGACCACAGCCAGCTGGAACTGCTTTCTTCCTTGATAACAAAAAGTACTGCTGAGGAGTTTTTTTATCAAAAGTACTTTTAATTGTGGATGTTCCATGCTATCGTAAGAGGATTTTGAAAATTATTTTTCTTCTCCCGCAGTTTGTGTGGGGAAGTTGCTCCCCATCCCCCTCCTGTGCTGATCAGCAATCCCGGTGCGACTGTCGGTCTCCAGGGTGCCTAGTGCTAAGGCTTTCTGCAATTTTGCATGTCAAACCAGCTCCAACAAAAGAAAGAGCCAAAATAAGAGCATATTTCCAAGGCTCTAGAGATATTTCCGTTATGTGACTACATTTCACTCACTACAGATGGGTTCAGCTGTAGCTTCCCAGTGTTCTCATGTCATCTATATTTAGTTAATGCTTAAATCAGCACAAAGGTACCTTCTGTCATCCCTCCCACTCTGAAGAGACCTGATTGAGGTTGCGGAGTTGCACAGAAACACTTCAGAGGGGAGAGAGGGAGAGCAGCTGGCTGGGAGGCTGAGCTTCAGGGCAGATTTTTCAGTCTGTGGCTGGCTTGAAATGGCCTTACTTTAAGCACTTCTGGGAAAGGCAGGATGGTGAGTATGGTCAGAGTGACCTACCTGTAAGAAAAAACAGGGAAATTGTCTCCGTTTATTGTCCCCACCATGGACAGCTTTGCCCATGTGTCAGTGAGGTTGCCGAATCTGCTCTCCTGTCCGTGGCGAGGGCATGCGTTTCCCCCAGCACCACGGGTTGCGTTTGGCCCAAACCACAGGCACAGCTCGATGACTCTAATCAGACCTAGAGGCATGTTTAGTTGCTGTCCTGGATTGGCAGAGCAGATGGTAAATACCCAACGATAGCCTGCAGGTTCTCGATTTTTGTATGCTCTCTCCACTGAACCTGTCCAGGAATGTCACAAATTACCATGCTGGCAGCGGGCATGAAGGGTGACAAGTCCATGTGTGTCAACTCAATGAAAACGTTCACAAAAGCAATAGTCTGAGGTTTAACCTTTCTCTTCTCTGCAGGCAGCTTTGCTAAAGCAATGTGGCCAAAAGAGTCTCAGAAATTCCTTAAATGTTTTGATATTGTGGTGAAGCTGTGAGGGTGTAATTGCTACACATGAGACCCTGTTCTTGCTGTGAAAGCCTTGTATTACCCCAGTGACTATTTGACAGCAACCCAACAAATTGTGTTTGATACTATACTGTAAATAATTTTCTAATGTGGATTATAAAAGAAAAACAGGCTGTCATACGCTGATCTTGCTATATTTGGGAAATAAATGCGCTATCAGCTTTGCAAAGCCATATGGTGGATTTATTCACAATCAGCAGTTCCTTTCAAATGCAAGTTCATGGCATTTAGTAATACATTTTCCCGTATACAGCTCAGCACTCTTTTTTTTTTTCTTTTTCCTTTTCCAGCATATGATTTGAAAGCGGTCAGCTGGCTGCGGTTGTAGGCCACCTCTTGTCTGGGCAACGCGTATTCAGCAATATAGTTAATCACTTACATTAGTGAGTTCTTACAAACTCCTGTGTACTTCATCATGAGTTTTTGTCCCTGCAGAGATTCATTTCCAGTGCTACTGGCTGCTTTTTTTTCCTTTCTATGCAGTGTTACACAACAGCATGACTTTTTGGCTTGGTTCCCTCTGGAAATGGGGCTTGTAAAAGCACGCTTGGAGCGTGTGTCTGTGTGGCCATCAGACCTGGTCTCCTCCATTGTATCTGGCACTTGATCTACCAGACCTGGCTGAGGGCTAGGCGTCTTGGAGGTACCAGCTCTGTGGGAACGTGGGCGGAGGGACATCCTCTTCGTGCCCTTTGGAGCAGGGGTGGTCTCGTCCCGAGGGAGGGGGCTCTGTGTCCAGAGTTGGTGCCAGGGATGCTGGGCGCTGGAGCCCTGGCACTGCTGAGCAGGGTCTGTGTGCAGGCAGAGGTGTGCTCGGCAGCTGGCCGAGGTGCAGTCAACCCCCATCACAGAGCTGGTGGGTTTAGAGGAGAGGGTGAGAGCGTGCGCGGCTGTGAGCAGTGGGATGCAATGCCAGTCAGAGATGGATGGACCTGAGATGTGACTCCTGTGTGTCCTCCTGATCTGACCTTCTCCCAGTGGAGGTGACCGCTGATGCCCACAGGTGACTTCTGCTGTGGGCTGCTCTGGTCTTTGCAGGCTGGGTCCGCGTGAGTACTGAGAATCACAGTTGTCACCTGTGACCTCACTGACTGTGCAGGGAGCAGGGTGCTCAGCTCCTCTTCCTTACAGGACTCGGTCCTTACCAGTGTATTCCCTCAGGACTGTTCCTGCATATCGGAGCTCAGCAGATCCCAGCCTGCTTCACTTGCTGCATTGTGGCTGATCTCAGCCACAAATCTTTCCCTTGTGCCTATTCCAGCTGCTCTGCCCACCTGTATAATGACGGCACTTAGCACTAAATAGCTTCAAAAAGGCCTTTTAAACATTAACTAATGAATCTGCACGTCTTCGTGAAGGAGCTATGCATTGTTTAAGGAACTCAAGGAGAGAACAGAAAGGCGACTGCAAGTGGGGCCGAGTTCAGGACTTGATTCCTCTGATGTAGGCCTGCTTTGTACCTAAATGCTGAGCTGGTCTATCGCCCTGTTTATTCCGTTTGTTGTCTTAGTCTGGAATGGAATATTTATTTTCATAATAATGCATTATAAAATCCCAGCTTTCTAAAACATGTGCAAGGGGCCTATCAGTTCTTAATCTTTGCTCTCACTAACCAGAGGAGGCAGGTTTACTCCTTTGATTTGTAACTCGGTGAGACCCTTTATTGGGCTCAAAAGCTCCTTCTTCTGTCTCTTAAAACCCCTTCCGCATACTGGATTGCCATGGGAGGCTTGCAGTGGTTCAGCGACCTGCGTTTTTAGCTATTTCTGTGAAGCACAGATATTTGAAAACTTCCATGACTGTATGTGCAAGCAAAACACGTCAGTCCCATGTCTGTGTACGTGCGTTTACCCTCGTGCAATCTTGCGCCCTTTCATACGTGCATCTCCCAGTGCTGGTAAGCTGCTTCTTGGGCAGTGAAGCCTCAGGTGGACTTCGGAGCTCTTGGGAAGTGTGTTCCCTACAACACAATCCTGCAGCAGAAAAATAGGATGCGCAGGACCTGCCCAGGCCGGCCTGCTGGGTTGTGCCCTCTCCTGTTCCAGGAGTTTGTGCGCCCTGCGTTCCTTACCATCTGATGTCTAATGCTTGCTGCTGTTTTGGCAACATATGCAGGAGGAGAGGGGGAGGAGGCTGAAGATGGCCCTTGCTGTGGAGCCCTCGTTCCCTTGGGGAACCTGGTGCGTGATGATTAGCCAGACGTCTCTCCTTGCTCTCTCTTGGGCACAGTGGGAGATGCTTTCTGGCAGCTGCAATCCTGGGAAGTGCTGCGTACAGAGAGGCAGGAGTCAGCATAAAACCGTGCTGCTATATCCCAGTTTGTCACAGAGGAACATATTTGGCTGTTGGGATCATTTATTTAAAAACATTTAGTAATAGATACATCCAATTGCCTCTGCTTTTCCCTAGAAATGGGTGGAAATGGTGAGAAAGCCACAGGAACAGTCAAGAGAATGGTAGGGCAGTAGTTCACCATTCCTGTGCATTTGTTTGGCAGCATGACAATGCCCAATGTGGCTTGCCACTGGTTTGGAGCTGTTGCTCCACATCCACGGCAGCACAGCAGAGGTCGTGGCTGCGCTCTGTGCCCTGCTCTGAGAACTACCACTCTGCACGCATCCGAGCTGCTCCCGTGGCGTGTACCAAGGGCGACTTTCATCCCTTAACCCAGAGTGACGTGCAGCTGCAGCGTACGGTCTGGGGCGGAAATTAAGCACACGCTGAGTGGTGTTGCAGTGATGGGTCTGCTGAGTGTAATCGTCCAATTATACAGCTGGCTTGGAGCACAGCTGGAGGAGTCGTTCAGGGGACTGAAAAAGAAGCACACTAGATATGACTTAGGCCATCCTTGAGAAAGCATCGCTGTCTAGTGCAGATATTACAGTGGACGTTTTTTGTGCAGTGAGTGTCTCCCATTAGAAACTCTATGAAAACCCACAAACCCCGTCTCTCAGGAGTTACTGTAAAAGAACCACAAGATGAAAATAGCATCCTATCTCCCGCTGTGCTGGCCATGAACTGTTCATCTTGGGGAAGGAAACCAGTATTGCCTGGCCCTCTGCGAGTGTGTTGGTAGGTGTTTCCTGTGCACACAAGGATGGAAGATCAGAGTCTGAAAGAAATGCAGTAAGGAGCTGGCGCGGGAGTGAAGCAGTGCTGTGCTTTGCGTGCTCCAGGAGGTGTGATGGATGGGGGAATTACTGTTAGTCAGGCTGTGCATCCTTTTAGAGTTAAGAGACAGTCTTGGGTTTCTGAAGAGTTTCTTGGTTTTAAATACTTTTCTTTTTCTTTTGGCTAGCTGCAAATTCTTTCCTGAATTCTTCTAACAATTAATGAAATTGGTCTGTTTTCTTCTTCTTTCTTCTTCTTGGGGACTCCACTGCCTTGGTTACCCGAATACCTGGTATGTGGGTTTGGGCTGCTGTGATTTAGCTGCTGAAGCATCTTGCTTTTTGTATGTAGGTAGAAACCAGTCAATACTGTATTAAACCAGTGACTGTCTGAGCAAGATTTATACTGTAAGATTTGAATTGCGGTTTGTTTTTATTGGGAGCTATGAAGACTGAAATGACTTTGGGCTGTCATTGAGCACTGGTTAATGGCAGCACAGAGCGGCAATGCAAAGTGCATCGACCCTGAAGGAGGTTTGGGTGTGCAAAGTACTGAGGATGCACTGCAGGCAGGGCAGCTGCACTGAGGTCCGGCAGAGGCTGGGGGTGAGCGCCCACCTTTGTGGCTCATACCAATGTTTTGTGCCTCCCTGCCCGAGGGCAGACAGCCACTCTCAGCACTGGCACCGCATCTGCTGACATCAAGTGTGACTCAGGTAACTGACCCAGAGCAAGCGGAAAAGTGTGGTGCTCGATTTTGCTGAATGAACAGTACATTTTTGTAAAACACCTTGTCTTCTCTTTCTGTAACATTCGTGAAGTAATTTAAAGTAACACAGGATACTTACATGTAAATTTACTTACTGTAAATGTGTGGGTCCGCTGTTGCTTATGAAGTACGGTGAGCACAGGGGGACTTAGCCATCCTGGGACGGCAAATCTCAGAGCTCATCACAGCCATGGACTGAGCACTCTGTTACTGCTCACTGGTGTTCTACGCATAAAGTCTCAAGGTCTGAAAGGTCAAGGAACTTGATCAAGATTATTTAAAAAAAAAAATCCATGGCAGAGTCAGGCATAGGATTTGCATTTCCTGATTTCTTGTCTTTATTAATTTTCCTGTTTCCACTATAACTGGGGGGAAATCTTTTCTTTTTTGCGGAGAAAGCAATGTAATCACAGCAAGTCAGAAGTTGTGACTTTGGGTAAGCAAGAGACTGGTACTGAACTGCCCCTGAGGATGTGGGTGCTCAGTCCTTGCTCTGTTCACTCTTCCCCATTAACTCCTATTGTAGGAAAACCTCTGAACTCTGTTTCTCCCTTATGCTTTATAAAAAGCGTCTGGAAATTCCCTGTGTTAACTCCCATTCTGGTAATAGCACACATACCTTGAAGTAATACCCCACTTAAAAATGAGCGATGTCGTCACCGAGTACACAGGGGTCTGCACCAGGGGCCTGGGCCATGCCATGTGTTGGACATGGAAGGTGGGACTGGTGCATGGCGGGGCAGTGTTCCTTGAGGAGAGCTCTGAAGCGGTCCCAGGCTGCTCGCCGGAGCATTCTTATTTCTCAGGTCTCTTACTGCATGTGTTTCTCACAAGCGCTGGAGGGGAGGTGAGGTCAGGTCCCAGTGCATCACACGCTCTCGGCCCTGAGGGCCAGCTGTGCACCAGCAGACGGAAAGCAGTATGACTTAACATGGTTCCCTCATTTTCCTCCTTCAGTCTGGGGGGTGTGTGGGAGGGAGGGAACCTGCCTGGACACCTGGACCCCTGTGTGCAGGGCTGGGGCCAGTGTGGTGGGAATGGGATGACTGGGCTTTCCCCAGGGATTTAGGTCCCCAGAGCTCACTGGGTGATGTGACCCCCAGAGCATGCCAGGCCCCATGGATGAGGGAATAGGCTTGTCCTTGGCCGCGGGAAGCTGCACCTCTCAGCTGGGTCCGCATCAGCAAAGCAGGTCAGGATCATGCCGTTGTGCTGGGCCCAGGGACCATGCCCGTGCAGAGGCCAGCAGAGCTGACTGCTGCAGCAGCTCACAGCAGCGTTAGTGCCCTTCGCTTCATCACTCACTGGTTTGTTTAGCATCGCAGCTGGGCTTGACCTGTGCAAAAGGAACAGCGGGCAGGTTGTGTCCTCCATACGCTTCAATGGGAGATCCCAGCCCTCTGAGGCTGGGCTGTTCTCTGAAAGAGGTTTGTAGGGATATTGGTCACCTTGTAGGGTGGCTACATAAAATAAACTCAGAATAAAACATTCAGTTCTTGCCTGTAAAAACACCTCTAACAGCCTCTCCCTTCTGCACTTGAGTTCATCTCTTGCTCGGAGACCGACAGGCTGCTGGCTCCTGAGGCTCTGAAATCACAAAGACCTTGGTGCTCCAGCGGCATTAGGAGTCGAGCTTTAAAGACCTGAACTATCCATTGAAGAAGTGTTTATTGCAATGGGTATTCCTAGGGATTTCATCCCTTAGTCTAGGCTGGATCAGATCACAGCTGGCTCTAAACCTGGGGCCATTTGTGTCACCTTCTTCCCCTGAGCAGCTGTCACAGCGCAGATCCCTGGTGCTGGAGCGGTGGCAGTGCCGCTCCGGTGGGGCGTGCACAGACCACACGTGAGACTGGGCAGGGTCTCGCAGCCACCCGTGCGTGAGCCCCCGGGAGGATGGGATACGCCCTGCCTTTCTGCGCAGCGGTGTTCTCCAGGTGTCGAGAAGCCTGTTGGTCCAAGAGAGATGTCCGCGTTTGTCACAGGCAGAGCTCACCTTAGAGTTCTCTTTTGTTGGATGCTCCTTATCAGAGCTGTGGGATGTGCGTGCACATGCACATCCATGCAAACAGACACACCTGTGCAGATCCTGTCAATACAAGCTTGCACGCTTATGTTATTTCTCTTTAATCTGGTTTCTTAGTAACCCTCCTGAAGTGGGAATTTCACAACAAAACCAATGTATTCAAAAGCAGGAGCTGATGAGAAGACTTCTCTTTTATTTTTGCCTTGACTCTGCCTTTAAATTCAACGTTCCTCAGCTGAAATGAAAGAGTAAGCAACTCACAAACAGACAGCAACAAACCCACCACGCTAACCCATGAAGAAAAACCATAAAGATGTGGTTTTTGACCTGCTGCCATGTAGTTAGATGTTATTCCATTGAAAGAGGCTAATTGACTTGACTGTTTAACCTAATAGCAGCTTAGGCTTCTCTGCATCCACACTGTTAATCTAAAGTCTTAGGCGACAGAAGAATTGGAGAAGAAAACAAATAATCCAATTGATTAAAAACAGGAGCAGCCTAAGAGCGAGAGGCAGAAGTGTTTGTTGCTTGGGGAAACGAGAGGCAGTTGTGTTCCCTGCACAGTTCTTGTCTGTAGTGTCCCTGGGGGCAGCACTGTGGGCCATCACTCCCCATGGCCAGGACAGCCCGCGTCCCCAGGGTGGGGCCATGGGGATGCTCCAGGTGGGCCTCCAGCCTGAGGGTCTGGGGGCCCTGCAGCTTGTGAGGGGAGAGGGTCAAGAGCTGCTGAGGGGTGCTCATTTTCAGGAGAGATGCAGGACCGCAGTGACAATTCCTGGTGCACGAGCAGGTCCAGACCCGAGGACGCCTGGTGCAGAGCAAGGAGTGAAGCTTGGCCCTGCGTGGGGGTGAGCAGGGGCTGCCCGGACCCACTGCATGCCCCCCGGGGGGTTCCCCTGCCTTCCCCATACTCCTCTCACCGGGGAGGCAAACGGCTCTCCGTCATCTTCTGTGCGTGCTGTATCCTGAACGTGAGCGCACACACAACTACACAGCAAACACATTGTCTGCAGATGAGTCCATTTACAATCCTCCACTGCTCAGGCTGCCCTCAAATCTTTATCTTCTCCTTTTTGTGCTGGCTTTGTAATTTTTCAAGGGTAGTTGTCCTTGAGAGGAGAAGCATTGCAGGTTTGCGGTGCTTGACATCACTCTCCATGTTGTCTAAACTTAAAAGCCATAAAATTCACAGTGATGAAATTTCACATGTGTAAGACTGGGAAGACCACGGAGAATGTTTTTGATAGAATGTCATGGCCGTATTTTTTGGCCGTATTTCTGACACAGATTATTTGAGGGCAGGAGTGAGGGGAACATTGCTGTCATACCCTTGACATTTTGTTCCCATAAATTTGGGTCTCAGGAAAATGGAGCACTGCAACCTCTTTGCCATAGTCTGTTGGCAGAAGTTACATATGATGGTGTGTGGATAGATCTAAAATAGGCTCTGTAGTCAGCAGGATTATAGCTGACTCTCTTTCTGGTTGGATGTGGCAAGTTGGAGCGGAAGGGCTAAGAGAGATGAAGCGTGGGAAGTGCTTGGGACAAACTGGTGGGGACCAAGAGCTGCAGGTGCTAATGTCTGCGGTTCGCTTGGGGAGGAGTGGGGTGTGCAGGCTCTTATCCCAGGACATCCTTCTGCAGCAGCAGGGGTGTATATTGCTACAGAGTAGGTAGAGTGAGTTGCTAATACGTGTGAACTCAGGATAATCATGTGAAATATACTAATCAAATGCCTTTTTTTAATTAGCACAATTACTTGTTTTAGGTGAGTAATCATGGTAAGACTGCATACAAGTTGGCATCCAGTTATGCATATATACTACATGAAGAATGGGGTGTTCAGTGTTTCATGCTTCAGTACTATGCTGAATGTCCAGAGAACATACTGATGGATTGATGATGTTCATGCTAATGAATCAATTACTCTCCATGAACAAATGTTTCTTCCTTTAAACATTCAGAAACCATTCAAAAACATGACAAGAATGACATCAGTTTTGTTTATTAAACTGGATTGAAGTAATTGGATTCTCATGTGGACAGGGGCAATTGGATTTAATTTTACTTTGCATATTGTTCCAATCTCATCTTGGTGTGGATAGTTGTCTGTTTTAGGAAGTAATTTTTTTTTAAAGGACAATAAAATCTAATGATCACATAATCACATTTCATTGTAGACTTTTATACATAATATCATACTGACCTCATTGGTTCTGTTGTTATTATATGTAACGCAGGAAAAGGCAGGTACGTGTGTGAGCACATGCACGTGTTTATGTTCGCCTGTAACCCATGTGCTAGACTGGGCTGCTGCTTGGTTCATGATTTGGTCGGTGCTGTTAGATTTCCCTCCCTCAGGCATTTTATAATCTGTTTAACATAACAGTCATTTGTCTTGTTTGCTGACTGCTTAACAGATGGATTTGTGGTTTTCGTAATTGCTATATGAACGTTAATAAGATGTGATATCCTTTATTAATTAACAGTTTTCCAGGTTTGTTTTTCCAAATGACATGAGGTAGATTATATGTAAATATTAGTGACATACAAATATTAGTTTCACAATGTTAGTGTTTTGAGAAGTCGTGAAAACTTCTAAGGCTCCCCATGGTGCGGTTTTTTTTCCTCTCCCCTAAGCTATACTTTGTAATTATTCTCTAGTAGCACAACTGGTTTTA
The DNA here is from genome assembly GCF_000690535.1 of Cariama cristata. Classification (NCBI taxonomy): domain Eukaryota; kingdom Metazoa; phylum Chordata; class Aves; order Cariamiformes; family Cariamidae; genus Cariama; species Cariama cristata. The sequence continues at coordinate 3,674 of NW_009627244.1, read as the reverse complement.
TGTTTTGTTAAAGGTTGGTGTCTCCTTAGTGTAAGGAAAGCATAGACCTGGCTAATGTCCTAAGCTATTCTCTACATTTATCCTGCCTACCTGGTGTTCTTCCATCCCATTTATATTCTTGTATGATACTCACATCCCGTCTTTCCAAAGTGGAAGTCAGTGTAAACAAGTACGAAGACTGCATACCGCACAGGAGAGAAAACTTCTCCCACCCTGGGATGCAGCCATTTCTGAGAGCTATTACTGTACAACGGTTGAAGAGAAGAATGTAAAAATGAAAAAACGAGCTCTGTTGTCATCGGAAATAGAAGCTGGCAGTACAGGGCAGGGCACCACCGGGTTCATTGTCACAGGTGAGACCTCAGTCACACCCAGCCCTCGTACTGGGACTCCAAAAACGGGGGAGATATTTTGGTTTTGTGACAGAGCAGCCCCTTCTGTTACTCAGGCCAGGGCCAGCCAGGTACAAGGGCACGCAGAAGGGATGGGGACCCTAACCGGTCCCAATGCCGCATTTCCCCACGCTGCCATTTTTATGGGAGGCACCTGGAAGTCTGGTGGAGGAGCAGCCATAGCCCCAGGAGCGATCCACCAAATTTGAATGCTGAATTTAGAGGCATTCACAGAGAATGAATGAAATGGGAATGACGTGGAGGGAAGGGCTGCACTGAGGGGAGTGCCTGCCCGCAGGGCTGGAGCCGCAGACGCTCCATTTGCTGTCATTTGCCACTCGATGTTTGTGGCTCTGAGTCATGGAGAAGCAGCATTACCGACTGTATTTAGGACCACGTGCACATAAGAAATGGTGATCGAGTAACGTATAATGCTCCCTGACCCTCAGTTAATGCTTAGATGCTTCGACGCAAACACAATTTAAGCTGAAAGGTTCCCTTCTAAAGGGCTTTGTTTTATAGGATGATATAGTGTAACATATCGTCATATCATGACAATATGCAAACACAGACGTGGCATGAGCACGGTGCAGCGTCACCCTGTGGGTGTGCAGCCCCTGGGTGTGCAGCCACCTGCTTCCGAGCGCTCCTGCTCTGGTCTCTGGGCTCACCCGGGTCTCGGCAGGAGGCTCACGTGCACTCTCAGTGCCATGCCTGCCATCTCTTGTGGCAGCTCAGCCATGTTTGTGGGACGTGTGGCCGTTCAATACCAAAGAGGCAGGTGATTCAGAGCATGTTGTCATGAATTTTTGTGATTTTTATCCCATACCAAAATGGTTTCAAAATACGTTCTGTGTTAACTGAAGCGTGCATGAGGCTGGGCTGGCTTTCCAGCACTCGGCTGAATTTCAGACTCAGTTTATTGCAGTGCACTGCCGACAGAATGTATCCTTCTGCCAAGACATCTGGGGAAGAAACACGGTTATCAGGGGCAGGCCCTTTGCCTGCGTTTGTTGTTGCTTTGTGAAGTATCACTAAAAATTTACAAACTCCTATGAACGTTGAAACAGTCAGCAAGGAGATCACTGCTTACAGGTTCTCTTGTTTGTCCGGCTTTCAGTGTTGCTGCCAACAACTGCTATATTTTGCCTTACTCAGTTCTGTGTTATCCACCAGCCTGATTTTGAGACCCCATCCATCCTTCTGATGGTTGCAAAACTTCAGCTCATCCCGGTACAGATCAAGATTGCCATCTGCCAGACACGCAGTTTCCTTTTCTTCGGGGAATTAATCCTGTCTGACTGATTAGCCTTTGTGCTTTCCATCTTATGAGGATGGCCAAGCTGCATCTGGGTGTTCTCCTCTCTTCTGCTGCTAGATGACATTTGAGGGCAAGCAGAATAATTTTTGTAAAGTAATAATCCCAGCTCCAAGTTTGCAGTGCTGTAAAACTTACTGTGCTTGTGTTAGAAGACGTGGGCAGTCCTAGTTTAATTTATACCATGATTTCATTACTTTTTGATGTAGTCCATGTTCAAATTAAAGGAAGGCAGTAGAGTAATTGCAGTTTAGGACATACAGTTCAAAATGACGTAGATGTGTTGGTGTCTCATATTGGCATACATCCTTTCAAATAAAATCCACCTTTGGGGCCATATGGATTTTTGCATATTTAATACCAATTTAGCAGAAATAAATGCTAAATAGTCATTCTCACAAGTAATATCTCATCCCAGGATACGTGGGGATGCATCTGACTGCTCAGTATAAATACATTACATGACAAACTTAGCTTTTTTCTGCACTCAAACTGATCCCGGTTTCTCCTTTTGTTGCTTCTTCTGATCATGCAGCTGATGGATAAACAGTTTGCAGACTATTAGTCCTTTGATAGCTTTCCAGGTTTTTTGTTATTTGTTTTTTTTTTATTATTACTGTGGTATGCGGTTGTCATCTTTGCTCTGTGGAATTGTTTTTTGCCTTTGGCTTGATGACTGAAATTTTTTAAGCAGGAGAGTGATGAATGAGAAACAATTTTTGGAAGCCAGTTCACACACACATACGTGCCAGCGGCAGCCAGTCCCCAAAGTCAATGTGAAGAGCCCAGCCTGTGTACGTTATGTTTCGTGAGCAGCTGATGAAAAGGGGTGTGCACGGCTGAGGTGTGCAGCCAACTGAAGGTGACTTTCAGTATAATTTTACAATATCTGTTCCACTCAAATGCACATGCAAGTTCACATGTTCCCTTCCTATATGGTGACCTAACCTAATATAAAACATTTTGGGAGCTGTATCTGTGAATGAAATAGTGGAATTAACACAGTGATTTTCTTCACCAACTGACAATAAATCAGCAGGGAAATCCAAGAAACAAAATATTGCCTTTATTTTTCTATTCTGTGCTGACTAGATTTAGTTATTCAGCCTTAGACTTCCTATAGTGGTTATCTCATGAACAATGTTCCAGTGTCATCTTGCATCCTCTTTATCCCTTGTATCACATTTCGCTGCAGCAGACTGTAAGCACTTCGGGGCAAGGAGCCAGTATTTATGTGTTATACAGTGCCGCGTACATCGGCTGTGTGCTCTATATATAGTGCTCCAAGTCCCCAGGAGACCTTCTGCATTGGTGTCTCACGGTGGTGTTTCAGACCTGGATACCCAGCCAGCGCCTCTCAGGTTTTGGCTTTCCACTGCCATGTGCAGTGGAGTTTGTTACTCCAGTTAAAAACCAAAATTGAAGGAACAAACAAAATCCCGACACTGACAGACCACCTCATTTCCAGCACGGCTCAGAGTAGCTGTTTTCAAGCAAAAACTTACTCCTTAGCATAGACTGTGCTGATCTGGTTCAGATGCACTGGTGCTGTAACATGTGGCCTTAATCTTCAGAAATGGCAAATCCTACTTACTGTGTAAGTATTTAAGCTAATTATATCTCTGATGTGATGAACATGTGACAAACAGTTCACACTGTATCCTTTAAAGGACGTTGAAGTCTCAGACCCGCGTGAAATGTTCTGTGCCTCATTCCATTTTTGGGGTATCGTGTGTGTTTGGCAGTGTATTTAGCAATAATGTAATTTAGTAGTAATATAGAGAAAATGAGTATGTTACGGTTAGATCATCCATAGAGTAAAGGAAGAAATAATTCATAACGAGTTTTTCCTGGAAACACCGTGTTTTCATTGCTGCTGCGCAGCTATGGCATCTGTTGCATTATAGGAGTGATTTGGTAAACAGAAAGGTGTTTTGGCTTTAGAAAATCTGCATTTGAAGTCA
>NW_009627243.1:0-14910 GCF_000690535.1 Cariama cristata | reverse complement strand
AATATATAAAACTGTCACAAAGCAGTGTTTTGTTTCAAAGGTTTTTTCTTCCAATGTGTATTATTGTAAAGTGTATTCTGACACATCTAGTTTTAAGGCAATAACTACCCTGCAACTTCTACTTACTTTTACTTCCCTGAGAGTTAAAACATTTGCTTTGTGAGTTCTAGTAACAAACTATTTTACAAAGTGTTTTGAGAATATTGAAACCAAAAACTTCAGACCACTGCACATTATATGTAAAAAAAAAACCGCTTAGAATTCACTTTGAACCTAAATTCATTTAAAAAACCCCTAAAGCTTAGAAATCCTGTAAATCAAAAATGCAGACTTTAGAGGGATATAACAATATATTGTATTTGCCAAGATAGAAGCCAAAAAGTTTGGTCTTTTATTTGTCAGTTGTGTGACTGTTCAAAGCTGTAAGGTTTAGAGAGACAACAACCCTTATACTGTCACACTTTTTTAGGTATTTAAAAATTCTTCCGTATTATATCCTTTATAGAAACATAACTGGGCTTCACTCAACACTTCCTGTTTGAAGTTCACTTTCAAATTATTAACCACACAAATAAATGCAGAAAGAAAAGTTAGAGCAGAAGCATATGGTCTCTTCTAGTAATAATTCATGGTTTATTAAAGTTAAGAATCTTTGTACTATTTTGTCATAAAGTCAGTTCAATGCAGAGAAGAAAAAACCCTTGTATTTCAAAACTTTAATCTCCTCTACGTTGTTTGAAGCTTGATGTACATGCTGCATATGATTTTCTGTCAAACATAATCAAAAGAGGTCATACCTTCCTATTAAGAAATCCCTCGAATTTCTCCATGTCTTGCTTCTTTAGAGGAATTCCTCTTTTTTAAAAAAATCAGGTTTGTCTTCTACTTTAATCCTTAATTAAGAATTACTTTAATTAAGAAGGAACAACATCCTTTTACTTCCATGCTTTTTTATGCCAACTCTTAACTGAAGATCAAGATAAGAAAGTGGTCACACTTGTGCCAGTATAACTAGTATGATTTTTATCAACTCTGTCCTATTTCATTTCTGTGTCAAACAAGGATCGTTCCCTTCAGGGAACCCTTATGATGTAAAGAAATTAATTTTCTGGAAATGTAACATTCAGAACAAGATTTGTTTCTTTCCTGAACTCTTTTCATATACAGTATAATCCCACTTCATCCTCAGTTGAGAATTCTTTGTCTTGCATCACTGTCTTCAGGACAATGAACTAAAAAGACACGTATAACAGTGAAAAGATACTGATACTGAATCTTACACCATAATATAATTGTTTCCATAGTGTCCTGACCCACCAGACTGAAGAAAAGAAAGCTTCCCCGACTTTTAGCTCAGGTATGTGTAATTTTACTTCACAAATGTTAGAAAAATTGTTCCAGTTCTCTCCTGAAAGTTAATTTATGATCACTGTTGGAAACAGATACTGGGATTGATGAATCCTTTATCTAATTGAGGATGGATGTTCTTCCCTTTAAAGGTCATGCTCAGCCCAGGACTTGCAGTGGGCTGAAGCTGCTGAAATCCAATGTCTGAACCTGTTCTCTTTTAACCTCCAAATAGCTATGAACTATGTTTTTCATAAGCTTTGCTTTGCCCAAAATAGTAAATATATCCATCCTTCTAATTACCTGTGATATGAAAAATTTCAAAGGAAGAAAAAAAAGTTAGATTTAACATATGCAGCAATATTTTTTGTGTACCAGCCTGGTTGAAGTTTTACAGAAATACTCAGTTTGAGATATGTGAATGACATACAAAGTCTTATAGCCAAAAATACAAAATTGAGTAACTGTAATAATAAAGCTTCCATTGTAAAAATGAAATGTTTCACCAAAATTTGAAGAAGTTACAAATCCCAGCAGCAGATTTTTATTTCACTAAGTGCTACATAATTGTCTCTTTAGCCCTACATCATCTAAATTTGAGCAATGTTCTTATATATGCTTTTCATTTAAGAGCTCTTTAACTTATTAAATCTGTGTTAGCATATAAATTTCTGTCCTGCAAAAAAACTGTGGGTTTTTTTTTTTTCCCTAATATCTACCATAAATTAATTAATATGAAAACGCTGCAATAATTTGTTTTCCTCTTTTTCCTCTCTTAAAAAGGACTGTTGTCTGTCTTAAAAAAACCTACCGCAGGCAGTGGGGAAAAGTTACGCCTTTAACATGCAGAGATAACCCTATTTTTCTCATCTAAAATGACACCAACTACTCAATAGTAAGTGGTTTTAAACAGCAGACAGTAGATAGTACGATTTGTTTTATTCTTCAAAACATAAACTGAGATTCCAAAAACGTGTTTAGAAATTGTGAAGATTTTAAAAATATTTTTAAATTGTTTTATTTGAAGCCACTATTGTTTCAAGTCAGAAAGATATTTTCCAGTTACCAAATCCTTTCTTGAAAGTTTGGCTTAGCTATAAGAAATGGTATTTGATCCGTTCACACTTCTGAGTTATTTATCTGCGAATTTGAACGTTGTATAGTAGTGTACATGACAGTCCAATGAGTAGGTCAGAATCAGTAGGATGTTTTTTCCTTCACAAAGACAAGAATCCGGAGTTCAGTTAGCTTTATTTAAGTCAAAACAACAGTAATGAATCAAAGTTATAATACTGATTTTTCTTAATTGCTAAAATCCCTAATTTTGCAGAAAAGCAGTATGCATTTTAAGCAGCTCTTGTTGCTTATAGAAAGACTAGGCAAACGACTGGAGACATCAGGGTAAAGTGGATCTGAATGACTTGGTACTATATGTACATATAGATATTGATATCCATAGATCTCAAAGGGCACGAACATCTTTAATTTGTGGATTTTTTCCCCCTAAAACTAAGACAAAAATCTGATGAAACACAGTAAGGTAGGGTGATAAATGGATCAGACAAAGTAGTAGTAACCTGAAAGTTCTGTAATCTTGACAGGAAAACTATGCATAAAATGTTATTTTCTATTCATTTACACAAACCTGTTCTTAGTGATCATTAGAATTCTTTAAAAACAATCTTCAAGAATTCTTTAGAAATGAGAATACAGATTGCTACTTGGAATAAGTCAGTTACTCATGGACGCCAAGTAGTCTGATGTATTGCACAGAGGCCTGGGACAACTCAGAGCTGACATTTACTTGTAAAATTGCCAAAGTCAGTGCTTTTCTGCTGGAAGTGTCTCTGTAAATGTTCACTGTATGTTAAAGCAACCTGAAGATGGCCAACAGACTAAGACTGAGATGGAAAAGAGTGGGTTACAGGTGTTACTTTTCTATTCTCTGTCAGTGAGCATACTGAATTATGTTTAGACTGTTTTCTTCCTGCTTCACCATTTTTATTTCCCACCGTATTGCTTTGTTTAGAAGGCTGGATATTGAACAAGTGAATAAGAGCAAAATTTAACTGTGCTTGTCAAAGCAGATATGCCTTGTTTTATATACAGTTGGTTGAAGGTTAATGAAACTAAATTACTCTGGAGAGCCAGATATTGCAATGATCAGCAATATGGAAATGCCTATACAAATAACTAGACAGCATTATGCATAATTCACAAACATAGACTACATTTGCATTAGAGGGGACTTCAGTATCATGAGGATAGATATGGTCAAGAAGTCTAAAAAGACAAATAGATATTTTGATAAACAACCAGTCCCACCCTCTTCTGCTGGTATCCCCGGTGAACATGGTACTATTTCTGTGATAGGGCTTTTTATGCTTGGAATTCATTCACTTGCTCTGGTGAAATGTGTAAACCTCCAGGAATTGCTGCAGAGCCAACATTTATGTCCTCAGACTGCTGAGACAGATGATCAAACTACTGAACACCTATTGTGAAAGACCTCAGCAGCCCAGAAGAGAAATCTCCTCAGTGGTTTCTTTTGCAAGATTTACCTCCTACATACATCCTTATGTATCCTACATTGGCTTCATCTAGCCTCAGGAGTAGCTCTTTGGATTAAACATAAATTAGTTTAATTGTATGCTTAAAAGCAGACTTCATCTAGACCAAACTGTACAAGTCAAATCACCCCAATATTTTCCTTCCCTGACATGTATATGGGTCCTTGTCCCATGAAAACCAGGACAAAAAGGAAAACCAGATATGGACTAGACCATACACTCAGCTGAAAGTACTTTAAGTAACTCCCTCATATTTTTAAATTTATTTTAATAAGTATAATAAATATTTTTTTCTTAAACTAAAAGCAGGTAGGTTCAGACTAGATAATAAGGCAGAATTTTTTTATGATGAGGGTGGTGAAACACCACAACAGATTGAAGAGACAGGTGGTAGATGCCGCATCCCTGGCAACATTCAAGGTTGGGTTGGACGGGGCTTTGAGCAACCTGATCTTGTCGAAGATGTCTTTGTTCATTGCAGGGGAGCTGAACTAGATGACCTTTAAAAGTTCCTTCCAACCCAAACCATTCTATGATTCTGTATAGCCCGGATATATGGAATCAAGAGAAATAGTAGAAATGAACTTTACTGTCAACCAGTAATCTACTTCCTATCTTCTCTTTTCATCTGAAGAAACAGGAAGGGAGAGAAGGAAAATATATACTCCTACACCATCAGGTCATACAAGGACATACTGCAGAAATTAATACTAATGAGTATGGAGGAGATAACACTTCCTTAAATTTTGCCCTTTTCCGGTCAGATAAAAGTAGTTGATAAGAATGAAGCCCAGGATGCTAGCCAATTGCTGCTATGTAAATTATGAACATTTTTTTTATACTTTCAGAGCAAAATAAAATAATTTAAAATGATTTTTTAAAGGTACAAAGCAGTGGGAGAATAGAATAAACTGTATCAGAGGATTTTCCATTTGCTTCCTCAGCTGAGCAGCAGACATCAGCCACGTGCAAGAAGAAAGCCACATGGGTTGTATCACTAAATAGAAACATAACAGCAAAACTATAAACATCATTTAGACACTGCAGATTTCCCAGTCCACTGATTTTGATGCTGATAGAGACAGACTTCCTTTGAAAGTGCAATGATCTGCATGTCTTTTGATCAATGTCTTGGGACAGTCCAATATTATTTCACTTTAGGGTAACAACTAGTCTTTGCATTTGTTTCTTTGTAGAATAATTGTGCGTAGGAGAACTGTCAAACAGATTAATATATGGGATGCTAATGAACTGTGACTGAGTTTGCATGCATGTACACATCCGTGTGTCACAAAGTGTGTTTACAAATATCCATGGGAGGAAGATTTCACTTTTGTCCCTGGTCAACCAAGCCAATCTTCAAAAGGTGCTGCGAGGATATATTCCTGCCTTCAGAAACACTAGTATTGATGCTGTGCTGTGCCTTTCAGATTTGAAACTTGCAACTAACTTGTCACGCATGAAAGTTACTTCCTGACTTACATGTGTGTGTATATAAATTATGTGTAAGCTAAAATATGAGCCTAGCTGTGTAGAGCTATTCTGTATATCTGGTAGAGGATGCAACTACCCGCATTTAAAATGCATTCTAGGCAAAAATATTTTTCTACATAAAGTGTTGCCAAAACACTTATATGTATATAGATAAATGCCCATGCTAAATCATGGCTCTGTAGTTTCTATTTCATGTTTAAATTTTGGTCATAGGAATTAGAGATACAGAAAGTATCTTTTGACTTCAGCTGGTATAAAACAGAGTTTCAATTGTGGTTCTCCACTGCTTTGCATCAGCTCATCAGGCTTTATTCTTATCTCCGCCAACTGACAGGCACAGTCATGATAACAGTAACTTTTGTGACTTAGGTATCAGACTTTCCCTGCTAACCTTGGAAGAGAAATCTGTAGTATCAGAGTTCACAGAAAGAATGAAATGCTTATGGCTTTCTAGTTTACTCAAAGAAGAAGATTTAAACTACACAAATTAATGTGGTACAGAAATAGAACTGTCACCTTTTTCTAGTTTCCTTAAAGCACAGTGCTGACAACCTGATATTACAATAAGAGCTGAACGATTTTTGCGAGTGTGTAAGTTAATAAAAACATATCTTCGTGGTAATCAACTCTGTGGCTTTGTACCAAATCTGACATTCATTTTTGCCGGACGAAATTAAATTCAACCATCTCAAACTTTGGTTATATTGGTTTTACATTTTCCAGTGAAGATGCTTAATTTCTCACAGGAAAGTGCAATTCCTAATGACATTTAGCTATATTTAGTTTAAAAATAAAGGAAGAAAAGATATGAAAATGAAAATAAGTGCTTAATTTTGTTTTGAAAGATCCCTTCATCTTGATACACATATTTTCTTAACTGTTTTCATTTAGTGAGCAAGCTAAAACCAGGTATTTTCACAATTCTGATACAAAGTCTAGCCCCACATGTAAATTTACAGACATTTTAAAACAACTCTGATGAGACTTCTCAGCCAGAAATGCTGTAAAACTCTTCTAATATCTTAAAAAAATAATTGTCATTACTGAGGAAAACAATTTTTGGTCATTTCAAAAGATCTCAGAAAAGTTACATGTCAGTTGCTGGATCAAATGATCATAGAAACAGACTGAAAATTAATATGAATTCTTAGCAGCAGCAGGATTGTACAGGCTTTTTTTAGTTTAAGGAGTGAGTGAAGAAGTAGTACTCGATTTCTGCTTATTCTGAAAACAAGAACGATTTATTCATATTTTCTTTTCACAAGGAAAGGACTGGGCACCTTGGAAACTTGACATTTTGGTATAGCAGGATGGCTGGATCTCAGTTTTTATGCATAAATTTACCAGGAGAAGTACCACTATAATTCCAGAGTAAAACAATAGTGTTTACCTCTAGTCAAGTGAGTGGAGGCCAGGAGAAACTCAGGTGAGAACTAGCATATTAATAACAAGAAACCAGGATTATGTATAAAAGAAGTCTTTTGTGGGAAATTCCTCTCACATTTTCCTGCTGCTTTGTCCAGAACTGTCAGAGTCTTGTCATGTCTGATATGATATGAAATTGCTAATAGCTGGAGTAGGGCTGCTGTTCTAGTTCAGTTTGAAGAAGTAAATTGCAGCAGATACTCTGGTAACCAGTCTTTCCTGTTAGCTGGAAAATCCATCTCTTCTGAAACAACTTTCAGACTGCACTCAGTAATTGTAGCTAATGTTTCAAACCTGTATGAAAGGAAGAGTGACATTTAACTTCAGATGAAGTTAAATACCGTATAAGGTTATTCTGCAGTTTTGACAATATTGCAGGATTTTGGAGTCCAGAAAATGAAATTATAGGAAAATAAGACATCAGAATGGAGGAATAGGTCAGAAAAGATTTTAAAGTATTTAAAGGAAGCTAGCACTTGTACACCTTGAAAGAGACACATGACAATGTGTTTGGGTTTCTTTTTCCCAGAATTTTCTATTTTCACTGAAAATAAGCGTGTAAAAAGATATCAAGGCACTAAAACAAGTAAAGCATACTTCTCCAAGAAAAATCTTATGATCAAAATTAATATTCATTCACATGTTTATCAGTAAATATATAACCAAGAACAGAAAGGAGGAGAAAGAGATGATGGAATTTTGAGTCTCCCTGAAGAGTAGAAGAGAGCTTAAGGCTGTGAAAGACAGAGAGTCAGCACGTCAGTTGTTTGTTCTTTGACTTTCTCTGGAGAAACTTTTGTTTAAAGAGAACAACAATGGAGGAAATTATATGGTAGTGACTTTTAAAAAACAAAACTCTTGGGGAAATTGTAATTTAGACACAAGAGAAGCATTTTTTTTTACCAAACAGAAATCCATTTTAAAGAACAGTAATTTAGTAGGAGCTTCAACTGCAAAACATCAAAACATCTGTTAGATCTTTGCCTCAGCCAGGTAACTGTAAGCATAGTTATTCTTCTACTGATGCAGTTATTCACTGTGTTTTTGTACATTCTGGTCTCTTTCTCAGAACTGCTTTCTGTCATTAAGTTTTGATTCCTTCCTTTGAAGGTTTCACATTGAAACATTTAGGCAACATGTATTTAATATTCAACTGATTTTTCTCAACCCATTCCTACAGTATAATTTACAATTATTCTTTCTCTATAATGATCTATAGACTTCCTGTCTACAATCTGTCTTTGTTATTTGCACACTGGTCTGTGGTTTTTTCCACCAAGATCCAAGTAAAGACAGCATAGATAACTAAACCCACAGTCATTACCTGACAAAATTAGTATTTACTTCTTTATATTTTCCTCCCCTTTTAAAAAAAACCCACAACACTATTAAGTTTGACTTTTCTGTAATTGTAAAAATAGAACAATGAGAACCTTATCAACTCTGTCAGTTAAGTATTAACAAGCAAAAAAAAGGAAAGGGAGAATTTACAACTATTTGGATGAATGAAAACATTTCGTCTATTCTCTAATAATAGGCGTAGATCCATCTACAAGGTTATTATTTCGGCAACAGCTAGGACTGCATGGTGGGAAGAAAAATGCCTGGAATATGGCAATAGATTCACCTCTCCACCCAAGAAATTTGTCTTTGTGAGAGTTACTCTATCAAACCTAGAACTAGAAAAAATTTCTAATGGTAGTTTTACATCTATTTTATGTAGGAATCAAGAATGAGAAATGGAACTGCTCTCCAGCTACTTTTTCTGCCCTGTATCTTGTACCTTTTACCTTATCTACCTTTATGTGGGGTTAATATGATTTCGGTAATGCCAGCAACATTGACAAGCAGAAAGGAATGTGAGAGGTGTGGCAAAAGAAAATGACAATAATACAACTTCGTGATTACAGACTCTCTGCCTTGCCCAAGTAACAATGACTTTTCACCTAAGAAAATCAGTTGCAATGATTAGAAATCATAATTCTTTCATTATCAACAATTGTTGTCCGGGTCATTTATATACCTGGTGTAAGCTGTACAAACACAATGTGCCAGGAAACATATCTGTAACAGAATACTGCCAATATTCTCAGTCCAAGTTACAATGTCTCAACAAAGTGTTTTTTCTTTGTAGATGTGTAAACAGGAAAAAGCTTTCCTAGAAAGTATGCTTGGACCAAACACTTTACATTACCACAGATAGCTTGCGGTGACGTTCTTTGCTGTTTGGCAGGGCCCATAAAAAGACAAGGTTTTGTGCGTTAGAACACTTGAATTCTTGCTGAACTTCTGTTTGTTAAGCAAAAAGCTGCAAGATTAAGTCATAATATTCACATTTTTATAGTTATTTAAAATAAATGTTCTTGCAATTTTGATAATAAAGTGATGCTTAGCCAGTAAAAATATACTTTAATTTATTAGAGTATTTGATTAAGAAATACTTAGAAAATGCATATGAAAAAGCTAAGTGGAAATCTAAAATAAATCAGCCAGTATTCAAGCAGGTGCAAGAACTTTTCCCAGATTTACATTTCCGGATACCAGGTTATCCACTGTGTTGACCATACAGCGGTAAGTATAAATAAGCCCCAAACCTGCATATTTTATCAGTAAGGAGTTGCTTGATTGCTGTTTATGTAAACCGTAGTCTTTCTATGCTAATTTAGTTCAGTAGTTGGAATTGAATCTATAAAAAAAAAAGCTGCATTGAACAGATTTTACTGAACGAACATAAGAAGAAGCAGTAGACTTCTGTGAATAACTTCAAATAAATACAGAAAAGGGCAGTCATCACAGAAATTGGCAATTTTGACCGTTCTGTTTAAAGGATGCTGGGACATTTGCTTTGATTTTGTTATATTGCCAAAAATCACATTAAATCTAGCAGTTATAGAACAGCTTCATGCCAGTAAAGATTTGACTTCTGATACAAATTTTGTACAGATTCAGTGGACTTTGAGAAATTCAACATTTGCACAATAGCACTGAAATTTCTTTAAGTGATATTCTATTACACTGAATATATTACAGTTACTTTTATTTAGAAAATAAATTACAGTTCAGTCTTTCTCCTTAAGCAAAGAAATCCAGTGGGAAGTAAAATCTCAGAGGAAAAAGCTCTCAGATCTTCCCTATGTCTTTGCACTGTGCTCTCCAGAATGACATATACTTATTTTGCATGCTTTGGTGCCTGACAGTTCCAGAGATCTTGAAAAACTAGCAAGGCAGAGAAATCCTATTTCTGCAAGGTAAGTATGGCATTACCTGTCCTAGCATTGCTTTCACAGGTATCTCTCCCACAACGTAATTAATACATTCCTCTGTCCCCCCAAGATATCCATTTTAGCGAACTTTCACACATGTCCATGACAATGAGCTTTGGAAAACAGCAATTTGCTGATTCAGTCCTCAAACAGAAGTCTGCAGCTAGGGTCAGTGTCTCTGAGAGGTCAGCTGAAGGGAAGAACATATGAAGGCAGCAACCTTCCCCTCTGAGGGAGCAAGATGACACCACCACAATGGCAGAGGGCTCTTTGGAAGAGAGGATTAGTTTGTCCAGTCTGTTTAGTCTGATAGATTGTGGCAGCTGAGACGGGTCATTGTCAAATCTTTAAAATATCTCTTTGTTAAACTTGGAGGGAAAAAACTGAGCCATGATGGTATAATTGCACCTGAAGCTCTTGTCAAAGAGAAAGAGAAAACTAAAAAACTAAAAACCTACTAAAATATGCATTTCTATACTGGTGGCAGCTGTCTCAGATAATCATCATTAAAAAAATATTAAAAACCTTAGGAACAGACAAATTGTAGATACCATGTGTTTTACTGCTTGCTAATTTGGAAAACTTAATCCAAAAAGGAGTCATTTATGTGACTGCAGAGCTGAGCTATCCAATGCACTCCCAGACCTATACAGTCCTGGTTTGTATAACTGAATGACTGAAATGTTCCATATTCTGAGGCAAGGAATTTCTCTTGAAAACCTACTTACATATGCAAAATGCTCTTTTGAGTTATTTCTTATGTTTGAGGTCTGATCTGGTTGATACTTACAGTTCTTGAAATAGTACTATTTGTTTTGCTTAAAAAATTGGAGTTCCAGATGCCATATGTTAGAAGTCACTTTGAAGTGTAGAACTGAAAGTGAAGTGTCTCTCAGAGATACTTCTCTCCATAAGAGAGTAAAAAAATACAAAATTTAATTCAAAGTTAGATGTTACTTTGTATGTACAATACTAAACAGACCCATTATTCATCGGTCCTTACAATGCCATCTCCCCACTGTTCTTGCCTCTTCCTCTGGCCTCTGATGATGCCATATACTGTTTTCATTACAGATTTTCAGAGCTGGGATTTTGTTATGAAGACAGATAAATTTATTTGTTTTTTTAATGTTGCTTACATATTTCTGCGTGAGGCCTCATGTACGGGATTAGAAGATTTATAGATTTATAACTTATTGCAAGTTATGAATGTTCATTGACTTTGTCAATTCCACAGCTGATGTTATTTTAAAAGTCTTGGTGCCTAACATTCCTCAAGTAAACTTCTGAAACAATTTTCAATATTTATTCCCAAATCAGTGATTTTGACATAATTTTTAATTTTACAACAAAGCTACAACATTACTATTATTCTTAATGAAAACTGCTTTTTCTGAATGTTCCTTTGATAACCTTATTGTGATCAATAATAAAAGTCTTTGCAAGATTAAGGACTTTCAGATTGTAGAAATTAAGAAAAATACATACAGAACTAATGAACAAAAACGTAGATTTTTATTTCAAAGAGATTTTTGCTAATAGGCCAGTCATAACAGAAATTTGTCACTTACAAGTGTAAGCTTTCTGAGTCCTATCTGCATAGTTTGTAGCTGTTTTCTTGATACTGCACTAGCTTTGGCTGCATCTGAATATACTTGCTTTTAGAGGAAGATGGCACTGTATTTTGAAAATACAAATGAGAAAGGAATAGGTAATCATACCTTCCATAGGCAAGTTATTTCTGAAAATTTTATGAATCATACATTTTTTTTCCTGGAATCTTTACACAGCTTTTAGTTAACCTGTGACTAGTGATCAAAGCAAAATATTTTAATCAGAAAAGAGGATCCTACAGAAAAAGAAAAATGCCACTCTTCAGAATTATTAGTACTAGTACAAATGATCCTAATGTTGCTTCTGGAAACCTCTGTGGTTGCGGAGTCTACAAATTGGATCATTTATTCCAAAGGCAGTATGCTTTCTCCTTAAACTTTAAAAGATATATTATAATCTAGGTATCTTTACAAAATGGCAGAGGAAATAATAATTCCACATTAATTCTATAATTCTAGTCTCTATTAAAATTGAAGCCATAGTATTTTCAATTAAAAAGAATTTCATTTGTTATGGGACTAAATTCTGCACATTCTAAATTCTTTATGCGATTTTTTTTTTGTGGCTCCAGAGTTATTCTAAAGAAAGCAAACTCATGATCTGGCTCTTGTAAGTTATTATGTAACTCTCAGGAATAGAGGAAGTGTTTTCCAAAATAATTTTTAGGAAAAGGGGACAGGTATGAGGAAATAATACTCATACCTAGGAGGAGAAAAGTGTAAATATTGTTTATAAGAGACAGTGATTTTTATTGCTTCAAGAAATGCATACATCTTATCGTAAATAGCACTCCCTTTTTCCATAATTATTGCTGAGAAAGATGAAGTTTTCCCTAGGTAGATATGATAAATGATAGAGGATTCTGGAAAGCAATAATGGACATTGTTGACATACTTGATGAGTGGTTAAACCTATTAACTCTCAAGGAGAGCTAGTTCAACCTGCAACTGTAAAGCATCCATTTAGCTTCCTGCTCTTCTGAACCTGAATAATCAACAAAATTACAAGATGGAGAATATGGGTTTAGATTTGCTCAGATACCTGCAAATGAAAGGCTGTTCTCTAATTTCCACTAGGTATCAATCATCCACCACAGCCTCTCTTCTGTGGTCCTATCTAGTCTTCGAGTGCCTTAATATTCACATATAGTATATCTTTTATGACCATTCATTGAAGATTGAGGACATAAAAAAATGCTTCATATTGCCATAACATCAATCTCTTACTCCTGTTTTCTGTGTATGTGAAATCAGACAGTTTGAAGTAGGAACTTGCTACTGCTGAATGCCAGTGGAAAAAGTAGTAGCAGACAGCATTTTGTCCAATTCTAACTTTGTGGTCCAGTTTGGCTCAAAATATCACGAACTTCATAAGGAACCTCTGTTTGGCATGCCTGTTCTTAAAAATACTGATCAGATTAAGTATCATATTCTAGAAAAACAATACTATGAAAATTAAATTTCTCACAAAGACAATGGAAACAAACCCCTATAAACCTTTAGGAAAATAGTTGGAACATGATACTGAAGACTTTTAATGAAAAAAAAAAAAAAAGGAACCTACCATTCTACACATTATAACATAGGCTTACCTTTTACAGTGGTGAAAATGATACATTCCCACAAGAAGAAACGTGTGTCACACAAAAAAGCCAAATGAAAATAGAGAAAGAGATCTAAATCAGAGACTAAAAGATAAAACCAGACTACTTCTTCAGAAAATTATTTTAAAGGAAAAATTGGTCCAATGCAACCCTCCTACTCTTGAGTGAGACTTCCACAGAGGTGGAGCCCAAATAGCTCCATCACCACACCCCATTTCAATCCTGCAGTGTTCTTTATAACAGGATTCCTCAGTTTAGGGTTTTGGGTTTTCCCCCAACTTTTACTACATAGGTAATTTTGCTGTTAAAATGGTGAATTGGCAGAATAGGGGAAAGCTCTGCTTGTATTTTAAGGTCTCTGCATCTTTGAAGACATCTATCCTTTACCACTGTTTTCTTAAAAGCACACAGGAAGAATCTTTGATTATTTTTTCTTGTGTTTTATTTTTACTTCATTCTTGTCCCTCCAAGTAGTGTTACAAGAAATCTAGCATCACAGAACAGCTAGGCATTTCACTTAACTTAGACATGCAACTTTGAGTGAAATATCTGATTCTTGATCAGTTACCTAAGTTTTGTGTACAGTGTATGGGGAAGGGTGGACAACTAGGAAAGATATGAAATACTCCATCAGCAGAAAACTACTTAAAGCTATCCACCAGTTAGTGATATGTCTAAAATGACATTTCTCTGCATGTCTCAATGCATCCTTTACATTGTGGGATCACAGCTTCTGTTGAGCAGAGCTGCCTCCATCACCGGGTTGCTGTGACCCTTTTGTAGGCAGAGTGAGTTTCCCTGCTGAAAGTAGAAGATTCTGTTTTCTGGGTAAAACCCTTTTCTGTCATCTCAATTTTGGTCAACTAGTCTCACAGAAAAAAAGTTTCAATTAGCCTGAAGTTCTTCTACAAAATAAAAAAACATGGCATTGGTTTCCCTTTCTGAAAGACTCAGGGCATAAGTTTTCTGTTGATGGCACTGCAATGGGTCTTTCAAATCTATGGCAGCTCATTATTTTTGAGATGATTGTAGTTAGTACTGCTAATTCTCTGAGCTAATTCTTCAGCTCACCTTGCTTTTGCAACTCCCTGTCACAATTTATTCTTTTCACATGCTAGAAGACAAATGGAGGCTGCAAAATTTTGTAAAAGCGTATTCCCTGTCTACTGGCTGAAATGATTTATTGTACCTCAAGATTGTAACGGCTTCCAACTGACAAAAGAAATACATCTTTTGTATTGAGTGGAACACTAGAATATGTGTAATACGACATGAAAGCTTGTCAACTTCAGGTACCTGCTAGGCTGCGGTTTCTCTCAATAAGGCTATAAGGTACCTTCATTATGTTTTTGTGGTTTATGTACGCATACATGCAGACTAAGTACAATCGAACAGGACACCTGTCACTGTTTAAGGCTGGGCCGGCTCTGAAAATGCGCGGCAGAGGCTCTCTGTTAATGCCCTCCCTCCCCCCAGGAGGGGAAAGGATGGAGAAAAGGGAGAGAGACTTATAGGTTGGAAATTAAAACTACTTTAACAATACAATAATAATGGGAAATATTATTATGTATTAATACTAGTGCTACTAATAGTG
>NW_009627242.1:17366-29373 GCF_000690535.1 Cariama cristata | reverse complement strand
AAATAAGCGAGCCATGTAAAAAGCCAGAAATAAACCCATGTTTGTGGAGCGTGCTCTTCATTTTGGGTCTTGTTTGGGGTTTTTTGGGGGTTAACTTTATGCTAAAGCAGGTGCAACATAGGAACTCGTGGAGATGCAGAGCTGGGCCCGGGTTTGCCTGAGCAGCGCCGAGAGGTGCGGGCTGAGGAGGCCCCTCCGCCAGGGGAAGGCTGTGCTTCAGGCTTCAGCCTTCGGGTTAGTGCTTTCTGGGAGGCTGCCTGCTGCGCAGCTGCTCAGACTCTGTCCTCTGAAAACGCTCTGATTTTTTTTCTCGTCTGGGCCCAAGATGTTTTTTTATGGAGACCTTCCATCTGCAGGCGCCTCCAGTCACTGCTGGGTGGGCAGCTGGCTGTCTGGCTGGAGGAAGCGCTGGCCTTTGCCCCTTTTGGGAAGACTCTAAGATTTAATGGTGAAAACATCAGTCTTAAAGTCGTCTTTTTTTTTTTTTTTTAATTAATAAATATGTGGGGTTAGTTAACCCACAATGGTGAACATATGCGGTGTTTTTAAGTCTCACAGTTAATTTATGAGGAAAACAAAGGGCCTGTTATGCTTATGGGTGGCAATTTTATGAACGTGAGTTTCGTGCTAGAGAAGCAGTGCTCGATGATTGAATATTATCATATCTTGACTGTTCTGGTAGGAGGTGGCATTTAACATCTATTTTTGGCCTAACTTAGGCTGAATTGGTAATTAGGATAAGAATTACAAATGGTAAGTTAGAATATCTTAAAAGGTCTATAAAAATATGTGAGCATTAGTATATCCCCCTCTGGTAATTCTTATAGACATTTTCTGGTTATTCTTTGTACTGAAAGCAGCCTTTGCTCTGTTTGCACAGCGCCTAGCCTAATAAGTTTTGGTGTGTGCTTTGGGCTCTTAAATAATGCTAGAGGTCTACAATTTCCAAGGCCTTTCAGGTTTATGATTGCCTAAGTATTTTTTGAGAACGTGAATGACCTTCAGCAGCTTGCAGAATTTAATCCACACACCTCCTCCAAAAAAGGGCTTTTTTTTTTTTTTTTACATGCCTGTTTATTCAATTAACAAAATAATCTTGAACTTTTTTTGTGTTGTGAGAATGCCTGTAGAACAGGCTGACTAAAGTGCTCTAATTAGGTGGCTAACAGCTGCGTAATAATTAGCAATTACAGTCTCCTCTGGTTTTCTTCAAAACCTAAGGTAGTACTTCTGTTTAGGAGGTAACCCGAAATCTTTATCCCAAAGATTTTTTCAGGGCAACCATCCTTAAATAATGTATGTGAGGTTTTTACTGCAAATTTTGTGTTTATCTGGTCTCAGGCTGAATATGGAGCTGCAAATGCTGATGCTGTAGGTAACTTGCTACCCATAACATCTCGGTTGTAGGTTCTGCTGTGATACTGTTTCTGAGTTTGCATGGTGTCGGTGAATATAAAGGACCTGAATGGCCTGTTAAGTGAGCTGTGGGTAAGGGTCGCAGTGTCTGTTACTATAATGGAATTTTATTTGAAGAAACTTGAAAATAAACACACCTCCAGAGGGAGCAACGTGACAGACAAAGGACTGCATTGTAGAGCTTGTTTCTGGATGTATTTGTGGGTGTTTGTGCAGTGCTGCTCACCATGGAGAATCTCTAGAATATTTCCAAACTCTGTTCTCCAAAATCCACATGAATTTACTGGCAAGTAAATGATGCCAGCAAGAAATCCGTACCTTTCCATATTCATCCAAAGGCTTACTTAAGTCGATTTTGTGATGTGCCTTCGGTGCTAGCTGCTGTTGAGCCAAAGACTTTGAGTCCAGGACTCTGGGAGGGTGCTGCGTGCTATGCCAGCTCATGTATGTGTATCGACTTGAGATGGTTTAGCTCTGCTGCAAAAGGACACATTTTTCTCTTGAGTCTGAATTCTAAAGGCTTTTGTGGTCACTGACTGCTGCACCTGATTCTTGCTCCTGTCAGGCTAGAACTAGGGTGCACACCTGCAAATAAATCCTATTTTTCTTCAACTCTTTGCAGAAATGGCTCAAGAAGAGATGGAAGTTGATCTCCAACCAGCGGCTGGTTACTCTGTAGAGAACCTCAGGACGCTTCCCACAGAGCCCTCTGCTCACGCAGCGCTGTCATCCCATGCTCCAGTGCTCGATGAAGGAGAAGGCAGCATTACAGTTCTTCCTGCTGCTGATGCTGTTGTCATACCAAATGCTGGTACCGCAAGGGAAGCACCTGCTGATCCAGACCCACAGTTGCATCCTCCTGTGGCTCTCAATGGACTGCAAAGGCTACAAGGGGCATTTGATCCGTATCGGCCATTGCCTGTGCCACATGTTACGCAGCGTCCGCGAGTGAGGAGAGCTCGCAGGCAACAGAGAATTGGTGGTTCCCAGAGGACAATCAGTGCCAGGTAAAGCACAAATGAAATTGGATCTGAACTGCACTCTTACCAAGCCTGGCATCAGTGTAAAACTGCCTTGCTTCCTGGCCTATAAAGCCCAGCTTAGTCCAGGTGTGTGGCCGTGGCCAAATTCTGGGCACCTCACATACAATTTAAACTCAATAATAGCGCAGCGCTTTCTGATCTCTTCTGGCAGGATCTTTGCCCTTGTTAAGTGAATCCCACCATTTCTTATGTTGGCAGTGGTGGTGTTGACTCCTGAGCCCTTCTACACTTTCCATCTTGCTTGCGGAGCTTCTGCTCCCACCGTTCCCTCTGCTCTGCCAGATTCCTGTCGGTGCTCCCCGCAGCAGTGCTGACTCTCAGCTGAGCTAAATTCCAGCCAGCATTTAGCTCAGTGGAGCTTGTGCTCTGTTTTGCATTTCACCTTTGATTTGGGGACTGCCTGATTAATGTTTGTTTTCTGGTGACAATTGCTGCAGAAACTTTCACAAACATGCAAACTAATATTTTTCTGTAGGGTTGTGGGGTTTTTTTGTTACCTTCAGGCAAAGAAAAAAATATTCTGTGTTTAATACCATTTGTGATGGGTTTAAAGGGGGATGAGTGGGGATGTTCTCCAGCCAGAAATAAATCCCCATTTCTGATTTGTTTGGTTTTTGTTTCATCTTTATAGCTTTTGTAAATGCTAAGGGTGAAATTATAATTAACTGGAACATTGCCTTTAAATTCAGTGAAACCAAGAACTCCTCTCCTCCCAGATGATTAAACATAACTGTACTGTTTGCCCTTGGATTGCATATGAAGGTCACTGTAGTTCTCAGGGCTAGCAGACAACCTGAAAAAACTTCTTTTTTGAATGTGAAGGATAATTGAGATGATAGCTGAACTGATGGGGGCAGAGGGGAGGATGTTTCTATCCAGGGATGAAGTTCCAGTAGGAAAAAGAAGAAAGTAGAAAGACCAGGTTTAAAATAGTCAATGGAATGAGACTCCAATACAAGCCTTTGCTTCTAGTATTACCAGTGGCTATGGGAACCAGGTCTGAGTTAGGATTGGAGGTACCGATTAGGAGTTCCTTAGGCTATTAGTGAACAATATTTCTTCGCTTTTCTCCTCTCCAACCGCCCCTCACCCCACCCCAAAAGAGGACGATATCATTGTTGTAACGAGAAGGAGATTTTCTTTGAGCTGAGCAAAATGAATTGTTGCTGTATGATACTGCTGATTGTTCATAAAGTGGGCGATTGTATGGGATTGCCCCTCTACCAGAGGTAGTCTGTCTTCATAACTTTGATACCTTCCTGCTGCAGTCAGGGCCTAGGAGTTCTACTGCAAACAAGCGTGGAGAAGTCTTTAACTTAACTGAACTAACTGTGGCTTTTATTTCTTTCTTTTCTGGGCTCAGGGCAGCATTGGACAGTTACTTTCAACTCAGCAGGACCCAGGAGCCAGCTACAGGACCAGTTCCGCATCTGGAGCCCTCGAATATTGCGAGGGACAACCAGGAACACAGCTCAGATGAAACGATAGTAGTGAGCGACTCTGATGGCAGCACTTCTGCTGAGGAGGAGGAAGCGGTGGAGGCTGCAACACCGCTGTTACCATCAGCCCAGGAGACACCTCCAGCAGCTAGTTCCAGAGGTTTGTGCTATGTTTGAACTGTGTAGAGACCAATTTCAGAAATTCATCTTGCTGTTTCAAAACTCAGTGGGGAAATCCTTTCGAGCTTCACAACAGACGGTGCGAAGAGATCATTATGCCCACAGCTGACGGGAGCAGGTTGCTACTATGAGGCTTTCTGGCAAGCAGTTCCTAAGAGCAGTAGCAGCAACGCGCGATTGCTGCCCTAATGTTTATTGCAATCTTTTTGCTATTTGCAGGCTGCTACTTCTAAATAATCCTGGAAATGTTCAGAATAACTTCAAGTTTAGAGATTATCGTTTACCACGCTTCCCCTGTTATATATTATCAAGGAGTATTATTGGTGACATCAGGTCGCACCTTGGAGATCAGCAGTGCTTTCAATTTTCAGCGGATCTGAGTCAGTGTTTTGTAATTATTTGGGATTTCACTCTGCTTCCGTTTAGAGTTTTCTTTTCGTTCCTGTAACTTCTTGTGACACTTAGCTGAGGAGACAGAGGCGCTTAGGACAGTGGGCTTTTTGTTTGTGTTTTTCTTTCCTCGGCTTTTTCTGGCTCACAATCCTTTGCCCAAACTCATGCTCGCAGGCTGCCACACACTTCAGTGACATTGTTTGTGATGAACATATGCAGTTTATATAAGAGTGACAAATAGTTAACTTGCTAGTCAAGGTTATCAATGCCCAGAGAATATGAGAATAAGATTAGGTTGGGTCTTTTTACTTCAGTCTCTAAGGAAAGTCTTTGGGCTTCACACTCTGCCCTTAGTTTTGTTTTTGATTGGCCAGCCCACCTTGACACCTTTTTTTGAGGGTACATCTATGAGACGTCTTTTGAACAGATTCATTCCGCTTGTTCTGAGCTAGTCTGACACGTGACAGGAGCTCAAGCTGTTAAGTGCTGTCTAATATTGTATGAACATATGCTCTCGGTTGGGTTTTCTGGAATTCCCTTGTCTTTTTTGCTTATATAAGCCAGAGTTTCCTCTTCAGCCCAGAACCATAGAGCCTGAAAACTTTATTGACGTTAGCCCAGGTTAGGTGATACCTCCCTACTGAATTGAAAATATCTGCCTCAAATACTAAATGTGACTAATAACTCTTTTGTTTTGTCAGGGGATAGGGAGGAGACAGTGATTTATGCTCCATTTTTTTTAGTGTGCTAGTGGTGGTAATCCAAACATAGCATTTCTGTGTGCCCATGCTTCAACAGAAGGGCTAACAGAGGCCCACCACAAAAACATATGGCCCAGCAGAATTGATAGTTCGGATAACTACCAGCTGGGAAACTGCTTAAGTCAGGGTGAATGGACAGATAGCATACGGTAAATGCTTTCTTGGCACATGAAATATGTATGCTTAGATCCCTTGGCAAAATAACTTCTGCATATCAGTGTCTGTCTTTCTCCAGGCATAGTGATGCAGGGGTGTAACCTTACATCAGCCTAACTATAGACCTGTACGCAGAGTTTCGAGCAGGTTGGAAAATCCTAATAACAATTGCTGTCTTTAAAATACCTCTCCTTTTTCACTGAAATTCTGCTGCTTTTTATAAAAGAAAACAGAAAGTTCTTCAGCAGAACTGTTGATGAATAGAAGGGCTTACACACAGACTGCCCGACCTTCAGTATCCAAGACGTTGATCTGAAGCTTTGTACGTAACCTGTGCCATTGTTGCACTGCTTGTGCCCCGATGATTTCAGATCAAGTCGAGGAGAACTCCTTTTCCCCCCATTAAGTATCAGTTCATTTAAGCAGTGCTTTCTTTAGTTTCCAGTCAGGTCCAAGCAGAGCCATCTCAAGCTTTGTCTCAAGCTTCTGCAGAACATGGAAGTCATGAAGATGAAGAGGCTGAAGTCCAGCAAAAACAGGTAAGGTGACCTAAATGCTTTTGGAGACAGATTAAATATGGTAAATGCTGCACTCGTTGTGTGATATTTTTAATTTTTCATCCTAGAGAACTCCGCTAAAGAAATTGGAGCCATCAGTTCCTGTTGTACCACTGGATGAGGAGGAAGGGGATACCTGTGCAATCTGCTTTGAGCAGTGGACCAACGCTGGGGACCACCGTCTCTCTGCGTTGCGGTGTGGACACCTGTTTGGTTACACGTGCATTGAAAGGTGGCTCAAGGGACAGGCAGGGAAGTGCCCTCAGGTAAAATGGACATTTATGTGCCCTGGAAAGGACTTGCTATGGGGTAACTTCTGCTGCAGGTGTGATCGCTGTAACTGTTACAGCTGCTCGCTGCATGAAGAATCCACCTTTGCCTGCTGTCAGAAATAACAAAAATCACCGTTGTTTTGATGTAACTAGGCCAGGAACAGCTAGCACTGCTTTCAAGGGAGAATTCTGACTTGGATTTTCTCCCTGAAGTAGAGCATTTGTGAGTAGCAGACTCGGAAGTTGGAGGCTTCAAGTGCTAAACCTGTAAATGGTTTTCGGAACGCTGCACTGTGGTCCTGAAGTGTGGGAATGGCAGACTGATTCCTAGAAGCAATTAACTAAGCAGAAAGAAGAAGTTATTGGACAAGAAATCTGTTTGAGAACTGTTTTCAGTCAGTTAATCTTCTGCAGTTTTGAACTGCATCTGCTTTTGCAGCCTTTAAGCAGATCAGGTTGTTTAGGTACCTTGCGGAAAGTGAACTGAGAAAGAAGGTGCATTCTTTAATGTCCCTTTGCAAGTGGTAGATCTGCTTTTTAAGGTGCTCTTTTCAGCTTTGGTTCCATGGGTAATACTGATCTCCTTCGATTAGGTCTGCACTTCTCTGTGATGTGCTTCCATTCCTTAGTCCTTTTCTCCAGAAAGGAATATTGGCAAAAAAATAGGTCAACGAGTACCTTGTAAATAGGATTCAGTTCTGCTGCTTTCCGAGTCAGTGGCTGGAAGCCCAGGATTTCTTTGGCTTTGTCATTTTGAGAGATTCCACAGTCTTGCTTGACTTTGTGCAGGATTCCTTCCTCTCAACAAGAAACTCCCTATTGACGTGGCTTTGTCATTTTGAGAGATTCCACAGTGTTGCTTGACTTTGTGCAGGATTCCCTCCTCTCAACAAGAAACTCCCTGTTGACATGCACTGTGATTAAACCTAAAAAATCACTGTTGCCATCGCAAAGACCCAAACCTTATTTTTCTTATCCCTATCAATTCTGTGTAAGCTTTTTTTCACCCACTCCAGGTCCAGACAGAATTCTCAGAGACCTTCCCGGCACCTTTGCTCTTTGTAATTTTGTGCCTGCTTTCTTCTTGAACCCAAACAACTCGTAAGGGGTGCTTGCTCCCTCTTTTTCTTCCAGTGAGGTAACTACTGAAAAGTTCCTGGGAGAACTTGCTCTGGAGAGAACCTTGCAGCTAAAGCACCTTCCCTTCATTTTCAATCGCTGTCCTTTGCGACTGGGCATTCTCTGCTTGAATAGCCCAGAGCTGCTGTGCATGGTGCTCTGTATACTAAGTGGCTTGAGTGCAACTTACTGTGAAATTGCAGCATTCCTGATCCTGCCAGTGACAGCTGCTGGCTGCCAGGAAAGCTGTCTTAGCCACTTACTGCTCTGCAAGGCAGTTCTTCACAAAGGGAAGGGGGTTGTCTGATCTGAAACTGTTGCCCGTGATATCTTCGTGCTACTAAATAATAGAGAAGCCCACATTTTAAGCGCATGTAGTAATTTAATGTTCAGTGGCGGTTACTTGATCAGAGTATTCACTGCCTCTTTTCTGATCAACAGAGTATATTTGCAAAACAGTAAGCTTGCAGATGCTGTAATTTCTTCCAAGGCCCAACTCAGGGGGAGGCATTATCTCTTCTTTTTAAGGTGAAGCTAAAGTGCTAAATGGTCACAGCCAGATGCACAAAATTATTGAAATATTTGACTCCCTGTCTATCACTGAAAACAGTGGGATGTCGGTGTTTCATACTGATGCTAGAATGCTTTTATGGATTTGGGCCTATAGGATTTGATTGAAGGAATATAATACATAAATAACAGAGTTGGGAGTATACTCAGGGGTTCCTAAATCTGTGTCTGTATGAGGGAGTGTCTCGCAAACACACTGTGTTAATGTTTGTGGTTTTGTGGATTTGTTTTCAAGTAGACAACCTCTCCTTTCAAAGCTATAGGGATTTTTTGAAATAATACCTAGCAACTTGTAGGGATGCATAGTTCGGATAATTAAATTCTTGTAGATGAATTGAACTTGTCTTTTATTTCAGTGCAATAAGAAAGCAAAACGTTCTGACATTGTGGTCCTGTATGCTCGCACTTTGAAAGCGCTGGATACCAGTGAACAGGAACGCATGAAAAGGTATGAGAGTCTCCACGTAAAGATATGACTTTACCGATTGCATGCCATTGAAAACTGCAGTCCAGCTTCTACGTCATACTTTAATTTCCTGTATTATTCTAAAGCAATTTGTGCATTCCCTTGGGGATTATCATGAGTATGGCTGGTTTAACAAACCAAGGCCTTGCTGCGTTGCACGTGTCTTACCTGGAAGGAGAATTTTCTTTTGGAACAGAAATCGTGAGTTTGCGCTTTGCAGCACTGAAACAGCAAAAGCTGTCTTGTGCTGTATCCTGAAATGTCATCGTGGGAGAACATGCAGAGTTGTTGCCAAAAAGCTGTATATTGCTAATTCATCATTAGATGAGAAAAGCGAGGCATAGTTAGAAATGCAAGGGGGGTGAATAGCTGACCTTTTCTGCCATCTTTTCTGCATGCATTAAAGAGAATAATCTCTCATATGAATCACTTTTCATCTTGCTTTGTCAAACTCTTCATGTAGCTTTACTTACAAAAGGTCAGCAAGCATTACTATGACTCTGCTTCCCCCTCCAACTTAAATGTAGACTTTTTATTGAAAAAGGAAAAGCATGTATGAAAATGGGGACTAATTTCTTTTCAGTAAGATGCTGTCACAGACACTGTTCTGAAATTAAAAGGCTGCAGATATCGGAGTTCTGAATCTTGTAATGAATAGAATTTAATTGGGGTCGTCTTCACGTGTCTCTAACTCTACTGCTGTTTTTTCAATGCGATTTTTCAACAGAAGCCTCACTATCTTGATTATTGTTAATCAGAAATGATTGAGGAGTAACTGTCACGAAGGGAAGAATATCTCTTTTGTCCAGATTACCGCTGCCTGATGGTGCTTGAGCTGTACCTTTAGAAGGGTCACGCTTCTTTTTACTGAATTGACACTGCAAAACAAACGATAAATAAGATTTTTTTCGAAAGCACAGAAGACATTTGGGTGTTTTAAATCTTGCTATCCCTCACAGAGGGGTGGTTGTCGAACTGCTGCTTGTGTCTCAGAATCTTGCTGCAGCTCTTCCCCGCTTGCCCTATGTCTCCTCTGCCTCCTGTTTTTGTTGGGAAGCAGACAGCAACAACCGCCTGTCAGTCCCGTGAAGCTGCTGGCAGTGGCTGCTTTGTGGCACACAGCCACGAGTGGAGGACAAATGTGAACGCTGATGCATGCATCAATATTGTTTGCACATAGCCTCAAATTAGACATAAGATCACGGGTTTTGTTCTTCACATTTGAAAAAGGCAGCCTTCGAGATCTGGGTACTCGTGTAAAGAATGTGTTTGCAATGGTTAAATACAGCATTTCACCTGTTTCTTCTGCAGCAAAAAAAAAAATCTTGTGAAGAAGCTATAGGGAAATGACAGAATTCTGTGCTTAGTGAACGTGCAAGGCTAGGTCTGTATATTTAGAGGGTACTTAGGTACTTGCAGGATCTCCCTGCACCTAAACTACTGAAATAACTGGAATATTGCAACTTTTGAAGTGCAGAATGCAGCGGTCAACATTATAGACCAAATGTACAGATAATTTTAAGGAATACTGGTGTTTCTTCCCCCTCTTTAAGCATTCTTTGATATGTAAAGCCTATATGAAAGAGAAAGTGAAGTATGTTATTATAACTGCTGCTGCTAAATGGTGTGTGTACGCACTTTTAGGCTCAAGGTGAGGAAGTAAATGTGGCTTCTATGTGGGCATTCACAGAGAATTTATCTGTATCTGTTTATTTCTGATATAGCTAGGTTTTCCTGAAATACAAAACTAGTCACTGGTAGTAGAAACAAGCCTGAAGATCTTGCTGTGTTATGACTTGCTACGTTACTGACATGGTATATGACATGGCTGTTGATGGTATAGAATTTTCTAAACTGTTTCTATAGGAAAAAAACCCCTGATTTCTCTTTTACTCTCCCCTACTAAATTAGCACATTTGGAGGGAGTGAGGAGAAAGGCTGTTGTTCCTATGGAACAATACTTGAGTGAGTCATTCAGTACAATTGCATAACCAAGAACGTCTCGAGGTGAATGTACTGGATGAGTGTGGTACCAGATTTTTCTGTTACTTTTGGATTTATCTGAACGGCACTTGGGTTGGGTAAAGCCTGAGAATAGGAGTTGACAGCCTGGAGAAGCATCCTAGCTAATACCTAGTCCTAAGGATTGCTTTTCTCTTCTTCCTCTAGCTCTTTAGAAAAGGAGCAAATGTTGCGGAGACAGGCAGAGCTGGAATCTGCACAGAGCCGTCTCCAGTTGCAGGTTTTGACAGACGAATGCACCAAACTCCGCAAGCAAGTGCAGGTGAGTCTCATGCTACTAGTAATATGCAGAGGATTCCCTTTCTCTTCAACCTGGCTTTTGCACATTCCCTTAGAGGAGAGAAGACAGACTTCCAGTTTTAATAAGCAGCAAGATTTAGTAAACTCAGTTGGTGAATCATCAGGAGTATCCTAGACATCCCAGGCTGGCATAGTCATGTATGCTATGTAACACCGACATATTTATTTGTGCTTCTAAGACTTAATCAAAGTTGCAAGTATAGTTTAGCTGTAGAGTTTTTGGGCTGCTGATGTTGCAGGTTCCTCCTCAGCTTTTGTGGTGGCTGGAAAGGCCTGGTAATAACAGCACCACATTTATTCTCCTCATCTTTCTCTTAGCTGCACCAAAATAAGCTTTGAAAATCGCTTGTAATGGGACCTATTATCACTAGTTAGTCAAGAACCTTTGAGAAGTAGTTTGGGAAGAGGTAGGCTATTTGCAAAACCAAAAGAAAACAACAAAAAACCAAAATTTTTTTGTGAAGGTCAGTCAACATTCTACTTAAGCACCTTCTGGTACCATGAGGCCAGGCCTGTCATTAGGGTAGACTGTATGCATGGGCTGAACAGCTGCTAAGAGGCACCTCTGTCCCCTTAGAATACAAATTACTGAAAATAAATGAGCGGTTGCTAAACGACTGCTTCCTTTCTGCCTTGTGCAATACTGTGATTTTTTTGTAACCCATCGCAGCTGCTTTTGCAGGATTCCTATAAATTGTGGACTCTGCTGGTGCTTCCAACTGTGAATTATCTGG
This sequence comes from Cariama cristata, assembly GCF_000690535.1. Taxonomy (NCBI): domain Eukaryota; kingdom Metazoa; phylum Chordata; class Aves; order Cariamiformes; family Cariamidae; genus Cariama; species Cariama cristata. The sequence continues at coordinate 17,945 of NW_009627242.1, read as the reverse complement.
CATGTTGCATCAGCGCTAGGTTTTCCAAGAGCCTGTTTCATAGCCAGCTTGCTACTTTTTTGTCGTATGAAGTAGATGATACCTAATCTCTTGCTGTCTAGTAACTCGCTTAATTTTATGCTTTTCTCTACTTCTGGATTTCTTTTTTATAGCTTTGGCTATTCATGTCTGTACATTAAGCAACATCCTCTTTGCTGAAGTCTTCCTGTGTGATGTAAGATAAGGCTTTATAAATTGCTTGCCTAAATTCCTGCATGAAGCTGTATGCTCATCAGAGCTAATAAGAAAATTGGTCTACTTCAAACTTGGGCTTAAGAAAAATGTGAATAAGATAAAACTGCAGATCCATAATGTCATCCTGCAATTCTTCTGATGTTAAATGATAGAGTATCGAGTCTAACTGAATTGAAGTCACATGTTATAAAGATTAAGTACCCTGTGTTCTTTAAGCTCTGTTTCAGTATTTATACTGCATTCATCACTGTCCCGTAGTGGTTAATGTGAATACTGGAAGCAATTTTAAGGTGCCTGTTTATACTATGAATAATAAACTGAAAGTAAAACAATTTGCTGGGGAGC
>NW_009627242.1:14307-17335 GCF_000690535.1 Cariama cristata | reverse complement strand
GAAGTCTGGAATAAGTCTCTTAAGTTGTTTGATTATATTTTGAGCATATGCCTAATGAGTTCTTTGTCTTAGGAGAGGTCATCTAGTAAAGCAACTACTTGCATAGAATCATTTAGGTTGGAAGGGACCTCTGGAAGCTTCTAGCCCAACTCTTAGCTGGGCAACTTCAGCGTTGGGTTGGGTTGCCCAGGGCGCTGTCATGCCAAGTGTCGGGTGTATGCAAGCAGATCCCCCATCCTCTCTGGACATCCCAGTGTTTGCTTATCATCCTCATTGAGAAATTATTGGGGGTTTTCCTAACATCTAATCTGAACTTGCCTCGTTACATCTTAAGCCTGTTGCCCTGGTCCTTTCAGCAAGCAATGTTACTGATGGCACAAGAAAACGCATTTAACTGGCTTACAAAGCTGTAAGTCAATATAGAAAACAAAGCGCTGTGGGATTACAAAAGCAATGTGTGAAATGTCCATATGCTCAGAGGGATGTTCAGTAGGGCAAAGTTCAGTTGCAAAGAACTTTCCTGGAATAGTTATGATGTTCGTTGGTTGCATACATACCTCGGTGTCTGAAGTCTTAGGGAAAGCAGATGCCATTGGTTTCCCCCCAAAAGTCATTGTGTGAACCCTTTTTTGTTGTTAATGTGCTTGAGAGCTGTGCCTCATCAGCAGTCACATCACTAGCTGTGACCTTTTTTTTTAGGTTTGTATGCATTTTTCCCTGCCTTTGTCGATTAACAATCTTGTCCATTGTACTTTGTTGAACTATTTAAGATGATTGAGGCTAGAAAAGGGATGTTTTTTAAGTGTTTAGCTAGATGAAAATATACGAGGAAAGGAACTTGAAGGGAGAGAGGGTGGGTAGCTGACTAAAACTCTGGAAGAAAGCTCTCAGCAGTATTGTTTCTATATGTAAACCTGCAGTGTGTGCTGTGCTGAGCTATATGCTGCACGCTACGTGACAGGTTCAGACTTGCATTTTGGAAGCAGTGCTACTGAAGGCTTACTTTTGCCTAAAGTATTCCCTTTGTGAGCACAAAGAACTTGGGAATCAGATGCGAGCTACTGCAGTACTCCGCCTGAATCTGCCAAAATTTTCAGTAAAAGTTAGCTAATGATAAACAAGACCATCTTTGGCTTCTGGCATTAATACCACTGATCAACTTTGTTTGCGTATGGAGCAGTAAAGGGAGGACCGGCAGGGAAATGACAGGAGATTGCATGCTGCTGTGGAGAAGAAAGCAAGTGTAATTGGGAGCCTTGCAGAAGTCAGTTTATATTACTCAATGTATTGGCGAAGCTTTTTTAAATAGGATTTTCAGAGCATCCAAAAAGAATTGGATGGCAATGTAACAATAAAAAATTGTGAACCTAACGCCTTTAGAAAAATTTTAGGCTAAGGGTTTTATTGCATAAAAATCTTTCATCTTTGTGTTCAGCTCCAGCTGATGTCTGGGGAAGATCTAGAAGAAGTAAAAACTGTTATTTCATTCAGCCGTTACTTACAGCGAAGCCAATTCAAAATGCTCTGTGTCCCTTTGACCGAATTTGAACCCGAACCAAAGGAAGGTGAAAGGTGGAATGCCTGGAGTGCTGCACCGCAGCTTGAGGTTGTACGATCATGAGTTTCTCTCTAATAAATGCAGGGCTGGAGCTGTGTAGTGCAAGATAGCCGGCATGGCTTCAGTAAGAGGTCCGTGGGAGCACAGCCAGAGGTGACAGCCATCTGATAACTTGCCTTTGTCTTTAAAGGTTCATATAAGCTATTAGGACTGTAACCTAATACTCAAAACTGTTCTGAATTTGTTGTAGCTGGTGGTTTTCCTTTCCTGTTCATCGTGCTCTCCTGCTTCTACTTCTCATGCATGCTCTTCAGGAAGATTTCTGCTGTATATCCTCTTCTTTTCCCGACCTGTATGACTGTGTTCATTCATCACTACAATGGCAAGCTGAAATCTAGGAGACAGTCATAGCGTGTGCAGAGAGATGAGCATGCCCTCGAGGCCCTTAGTTAACACCAGGCATCAGGAGAACTCTGCAAAGCACCTTAAAGGAAGGTATAGGTTTACATTACCAAAAGAATGTTCTTCTGAGCACAGTTAGTGGAATTTGTTCTGCAGTGCAGCATTTTTAATCACCTTGGTAATATGTCTCCAGTAAGACTGCCTGATTCTGCTGGGTTCGTCCATTGTGTTTAAATGTGAACATTGCACTAATGGTCCTTGTGGCTTTAATGGCCCGGTTTCCCTTTTAATAATTTGCGTAAAAGTTGAATGTTGAGTGCAGGTGACAAGGAGAGTTTCATAAACTCCCCAGAGCAACAAATAATTTTAATCTCTTTTGATCTTCAGTGGTAGTGGTACCCTCCTGCCTTTTAGAAATAATGAGTTTATTAAATTTTCAATTAAAAGTCACTTTCTTCTAAGTTACCTGTGTTTTCACTGACTGCTTACTCTAAGCCCGAAGCTATGGCTTCTATCATAAGCATCCTGGTAACCCCCACACTTCTTCTTCCTCCTCAGGTTGTTTTGTCTTTGCGTGCTCTAATGGGATCATTTTGAGTCTTCAGCTTTGATTTTTTATTTTATTTTTTTTAAATTCCCTTGGAGAATTTGTAATGCACTTGATGCAAAACAGATCAGACCTCTGTAAAATATCAGATTTGCTCTCCTCTTGAGCAGTTTCCAACAGTTACAGGTCTTGATGATAACTATTAATGTAGAGCTTGATCTTTGATCTTGCCTCTGAGAACTGCTGCCTTTGCTTAGACGTGACTTAAGTGGTAGCGGCTGGTTCAATATTGAAACTAGCTTGCAGTCTACTAATATATTCATAATCTCACTCTTGCGGCCCTTAATTGTTTAAAAATTACATAGTATTTGAAGCATAATCTATGTTGCTCAGACAACAGAAAGCAAGTAGCAATTTTCTTAATGTATGCGCTCCTTCTAATATCCTTGGGGTTCTGCACTGTCTGGTTTTGCCCTTGGATTACAACAAGCTGGTCAAAATGCTCTTTGCGGGGGCGGGGG
>NW_009627242.1:0-14276 GCF_000690535.1 Cariama cristata | reverse complement strand
AGCGTGGTGGTGGGGGGGGGGGGGGGGGCGGGGGGAGAGGCATTTTTAGTTGACTCACAATATGCCAGTGCCACTACTCGCATTCCTCTGTGGAAAGAGGAATTCTAGGAATACCGTGTTGCTGATGGAAGCTGTCCTTGGCCATGTCTCTGCTGAGCATCCATCAGTTGAGGTGGAGGAATTTGGTGGGAGGAGGTAGCGGAAAACAGAGCTGGAGCTCTTGAGAGTTGTGTCGTTCCTGGAATTTGCTGCCCAGGGTTTACAAGAACAGGGTCATCTTCATTAAATAGACTGACTTGTTTCCTGCAACGCCCTTTATGTTGAAACTTGGGCTTTTATTTTTTTATGGTGTATTCTGGAAATTCTGGAAAATGGTTTTAATTGACTTTCTCTTGTGGTTTAGCTGCATGTAATACTTGGCAGTTCATTCTCTTCTAAACAGCATTGATCTGGTAATAATTGTTATTGGCTTTTATGTGTTGCCCAAGAGTCCTGTCTTTCTCATTGTCTAATACATACAATAACAGACTTCGAGTATGTTCTGCCAGAACTTGCATAGCATTTGAATGCTTTTGTTGCTCACTGTGATAGTCAGTGGGCTTGGAAATCCAGCATTTCAGGAACAGCATGGAAATGGGACCATATTTTCCCTCTTTATCTGAGAACAAGTACAGTTGGAGCATCTGGAACAGATAGCACAGAAGGTTATATCGCCAGTGACGCATTACAGGTCTTTGGGTTTGTGTTTGTTTGTTTGTTTTTTCTTCTCCTTTGCAGGAGCTGAAGGCTCTGGTGGCCCAGCACAATGTGAATGCGTCTCAGCACCCTGGCAGTTCCCGCGCCTGTCTCCCAGGCAGCCTCCCCTCCAGCCAAAGCCAGCGCAAGTACCACTTGGAAAAGGTTTTTTTGGTGTCTCAGACTGGGAACTGCAGAGTAATGGCATACTGTGACTCGCTGAGTTGTCTCGTCGTATCACAGCCTTCTCCACAGTCTACTTTCGTTCCTGGTAATTAAGCAAGTCAAGATTTGGGGGTTCATAGGTTTTACTTCCTCCTTGCTCCTCGCTTCTCTGCTTGACCTTTGCATGTGCCTTGTAAACTGGGAATACTCGTTAGACTCGCTGTAGTTCACGTGGCCCCTGCATTGGTAGCTTCTGCCTAGCGAGGTAGCTCGTTTTCCCTGTCACTTCTATGGCAGAATCCTAGCAGAGAGTCTCTGGCTCTTCCATTGAAGTGCCACATCCGGAAGACGGCAAAAGGTGTGTCTGGTACTCCTTGCAAAGGTGGGTCTTCTGAAAGAACGAGGAACCAGCACACTAGGGCCTGCAGAGAAGCTTCCAGGGCTTGAGTGAGAAACACTGCTCCCAAATTGTAGGTGGATTGATCCACATGCAGCTGATTTGTCGATACTCTTTTGGGGAAAAAAAAAAAGACTAGAAGCAAAAAAACTTTTCATATGAATGATAGGAGCAGTGTTTCCTAGTGAGGAAATAGGAGGCCCAGGTCATGGGCAACCCTGGTTTTGTCTCACTGTTATGGCCAGGGGCAGGTGATGTGACATCTGGACCAGCGCCAACTTGCTTTTTCAATGAAACAGATGTAGCATTAGGAGTCCGAGAGAGTTTATTTGGAAAGTACTTCAATGCTTTCTGACTGATGAAACTTACTTTATTGGGTTAATGGTTTTGAGATTAATAGGCCTTATCTAGGCTTAACAAAATGGTTTTCTGCCTTCAACTGACCTTAGTTTTTCTGGCTTTTGGAGCCAGGGAATGAATCTCTGAATGGAGGCTTTGTGGTGACTCTTGTGGCACTCAGGTTAAGTTCACCTGTAACCATTCTTTGCAGTGGTGCTTGTTCTCTTAAATAGCCGTGTAATCCTACTGTGTGTGTTTTTATCTAGGCAAGGATGTCTTTCAAGAAAGTGGCTAAAGAGCAGCAGGCTCTTGTAACAAGAATTGTTAACGCTGATACTGAATTTCCTCTTGCTGGCTGGGATCCTTAAGGATTTAGCCCTGTTGCCGTTTGAACTAAAGAACAATTTGTGGCAGTTCTTATCCAGAACAGCAAATAACTTTTACGTGTTCATCCCCGCCACAGGCTTCAGTACAGATATTGTAGTTCTGGCATAGAATTGCTCATTCTACATGTGTGTTAACCTGTTTTATCCTTCTTCTGTGACAGGTTGTGGCGTTAAGATGATGAGCGTGGCCAATCTGAAGAGCAGTCAGTACATCCCCATCCATAGTAAACAGATTCGGGGACTGGCTTTCGGCAATCGAGCAGATGGCTTGCTGCTCTCTGCTGCTCTGGACAACACTCTCAAACTTACCAGGTAAGCCCTGCTGCGGGGAGCAACCTGTCCCAGCGGAGTTTGACTACATGCAAGAGACTGGCTTGGATATTGTTCTGTCTTGCTAGAAATGTCTTGCAGCACTTGCTATTCTGCTTTCAAAAAGATAAGATCAGGTCTGAATATTCTTTCTGCACGTGGGAACTAACAGAGGGAAAGACTCGTTTGTGCTTTCAGATCTTTTAGGTGGAGGTGTTTTGGAGCTACCTGTCTGATACTTTTCTCATGGAGAACTTGATGGAAAACAAGTAATTCAGCACAAATTGGCCAAGCTGTGTTGGGAACAAATGTAGCATAATGTATAGATGTGAAATTTATTGTCCGCTTGGTTTTCTGTTACTGCAGGGAAATGTGAAACATGAGAACTTGTATGGCATAAAACAGAAACAAGGGGTGTTTAGGTTGGGCGATTTCTTCCCTGCACTAACATTGGCTTCTCTGATTTTAAGCTGCTTGCAGAGCGTGGAATTCATCTGGGCTATGAAATGTGTAGACAGCATTGTTGAGCATGTGCTAGAGGCACACAGGTTCTCTAGAGCTAGAAGAGACTTAAATTAGCAGGTTGGAGACCAATTATGCAGAGGCTGAGAGAAAAATATGTCCAGTCTTGTTAGAATTTACAGCCTATGAGTGTGTTTTCTTGCTACTCTGCCGCTATTCAGTCTTAAGCTTCTTCAAAACTTTGTTGGCCGATTGATTCTTCTTGAGTGATAGTAAGATCTTTATGTACGTCTGTCTGTCAGTATAGGGTTAGGCAAGATGAGTGTCTCTTTTATGACTGATTAGTCCCAATTCTTTCCCACGAGTGAAGCAATGAAGAGAACTTAATCCTGCAACAAAAATATAAAGAATGTTGCTTCCCTGTTACCATGTTAAAATGTTTGCTAAACTACTTAAAAGTAAACAAAACTGTCTGATGCTGAAGTCAGCGTGTCGGATTTCTAACTGATGAGGTTGATGTTCTTGTCATGGTTTAATCTGGAGAGTGGCTTCTCGTCACAGTGTCTGCCCAGACACTTGACTCCCATATCTGCCTCTCACTGCCTGGTTGGCTGCATCGGAATTTGTGATCCTCTTGCTTTTGTGCTTGATCCCCAAATGTCTTGGAGTTAAGCGCTTGCTTCCATGGAATCTTCATACTTCTTTCAGTCTCCTTCTGAAAGAAAAGTCCTCCTTTGGTCATCTTTCTTCTCTAGTTACTGATTTCATGGTCATCCTACCAAACAGAATTATCCAAGATGTCTTTAAGTCTCCTATTCTGACTTGCAAGTGTTTAAAATAGCACCATGACTTTGGGGTTGGGTTTTTTGGTTTTTTTCCCCCCCGTTGTTTTGAACCAGTCACAGTTCTGATATCAAACTCCCTGTTTCCCCAGCCAGGTTTGTCTTTGTGGTTGTTCCCTTTATACTTACCTGCGAGCAATTACTTGCTTCTCTGGAGTTCTGAGCATAATCACCTTCCCCAGGGAGAAACCCACGTGTTGTAAAGGATATCCAGAGTTACTTTGCTGTGTGCTGGTTTTTGTCTCACGCTGTTCTCAATGTGCTAAGCTTGTGTTGATGACGCTGCCCTTTGCAAATATGTTCTAATCTGACATGAACTTCATCTGCTATTCTGGGTTGTGCCCCTCTGTATACTCCCCTCTTCTTCCTTTCACAAATTGAATTTCTAAAGAATGAACACTATAAATGTGCTTTTAACTGTCTTTACCCACCTCACTGTCTCACTCTTGCTTCAATTGGATTCTTTTGAGGCATGAGCACCGTCCCTCTCGTGTAAAAGGAGGGAAATAATTAATAAGAGATGTGATCTGAAGAGAAGAGCGCTGTGATCTCAGGAATAGGTGATATTATGGGATTGCACTAAAGTGACTTCTCCTAATCATTTCCAGAAAAGTAGCTTGGCTTTCTCTTGCCGGTAAGGCCGCTGAGACCCTGCTCTGAGACTTCCTTTCCCAGTCTCCGAAGATCAATCTGGAAAAAGCAGCATTGGTCTGGAAGAATTATAAATCATTTGGCAATACCCAAGTGATTATTCTGTCTAGATTTTCCAGATTCATATCTGGAGTAAGGAGGAGTTAATTCAGCATTCAGTCTAAAAAGAGATGCTTCCATTTAAAGCTGGATTTGCTTACCTTAATTACGCTATTTTCTCATCAGTAGATGCTTGTGCAAAGGGCCAACACTTTGTTTTTCTTCTGCAGCTTGGCAACAAATACTGTGGTGCAGACATACAATACTGGCCGTCCTGTCTGGAGCTGCTGCTGGTGTCTCGATGATACAAACTACATCTACGCTGGATTGGTCAATGGCTCTATCATGATATACGATTTGAGAGACACAAATTCTCACGTCCAGGAACTAGTCCCTCAGAAGTCCAGGTATGGCATAAGGATTTCTCATTCCTCTCAACTTCACTAAAATATGTTAAGCTAAACAAAGCTTCTTCCATAAATCACACAACAATTGTAAGAGTTTAAATTGTTTTATGTGAATATCTTGTTCAAAAATTCAACTTTAGCACAGATATGCAAAGTCTCTCATAAGGTTGCATGGTATATGTGTAACTTAGTATGAGTGCTTGGCACCTGCATCTTTCTAAGGCACACGGTGGTCAGAAATGGATGCGCGGTAGGAGCCTAAGTAGGAGAAATTAATTTTTTTTGGAGCTGGGATTAGTATTTAACGTGGAAAGGAAAAAATCACAAAGAGGTGTGAGATGTTGGTACTTCCATCTCTTCTACTCAGGGATTCAAATGCTGATTTACATGCATCTGATGTGTGCTGTCTGATGCTATTTTAAAACATAAGGCTCAGTAGTTAAGTTGAATTTCATTTATTTTTGACAAACCTATTGGGGTTCCTTGCTTGAAGGATCGTTTTATAGCTTGCTTAGGCCCTTTCTTTGCAGTGTGGTTGGAGAGAACGCCAGCATGGCTGCAGCTGGCAACGCTAACTTTTGCTGATCCCACTTTCAGGTGCCCTATGGTATCGCTGTCCTATCTGCCCCGGATGGCCTCAGCGTCACTACCTTATGGTGGAATATTAGCCGGGACCTTGGAAGGAGCCTGCTTTTGGGAACAGAAAGCTGGCAACTCCTATCGGCCTCATCACCTGCCACTGGAACCCGGCGGGTGCATCGATATTCAAACAGAGATCAGCACACGGCACTGCCTCGCGACCTACAGACCTAGTACGTAACAGCGTACATCTGCAACGCGCTTTTTGTTGCCGCTCTGGCCTGCTGTTTGTCGAGTTCAACAGTAGCTTTGGTGCTGAGGTCCCCTAGCCAGAGCAACGAGCATCTGCACATAGAGAAAAATTGGGTGAGGGCAAAAGGAGGCAGTGCGGGGTGGTGTTGCTTGTATTCCTACAGTTAAAACTTGTCTGCAATTAAATTTTCCAAAGGTTACCTTTTTGGTTTCTGCCACGCAGGTAAAAATAACCCATGTGTGCGTTGTGTGATGATGGAACTGACTTGCAGCCCACTGACAGAGGCTTCTGAAGATGTAGTGTGTTCTTCTAACCCAGTTCAGACTTTCAGTGCTGGACCCACCTGCAAGTTGCTGACCAAGAACGCCATTTTTCAGAGCCCGGAGGAGGACGGCAGCGTCTTTGTGTGTGCTGGTGACGAGGCATCTAATTCTGCCCTGGTATCTCTCGTTCTTTTCAAGTGTGGTGGAGGGTTTTATTGCAATTCTTAGGAGAGAAGCCTGACACAGTCAGTGTGTTTTGGTGGGAATTGTCTCATCATGCAGGTTACCCTGTGCAGGTTGGTCTGTTGTATTTGCTATAGCAGGTGTAATTTTCTGAGCACGTGGGATGCTCGATATTAGCCAAGGCCTGTGGTCCACATCCATCGAAGGGAATGTAGGCAGTTGTCCTCGCTGGCGCAACTGCGCACTGTAAGGGCTGTAACAGACTCGGTGGGATAGCTAATGTGGGAAATGCTGCGAGGGGTGGAGGTGGGCTCTTTAGGAATGACCGGAAAGACAAGGAGAAGCGTTTGCCCTTCATATGAAAAAGCAGCTCAGATGGAGAGGATGGACAAGAGGCTGCATGAGAGCTTGGTCAGGGTTAGGGGAGAGGGCGGTCAGGGTGATGTCGTGCTGCAAGTCTGTTAAAGACCATCCAGGCAGGGTGTGAAAGGAGAGAAAAGGTCTTGTAAGTAACTTGAGGAAAGTCTTTTCTCTAGAGAGAGGAAGCTCTGTTCTGGATGGGAGGGGAGAATCCTGCAGTCTCTGACCTTGTCTGTCCCACAGCTCTGGGATGCTGGAAGTGGCTCCTTGCTGCAGAAGCTGCAGGCTGACCTGCCTGTGTTGGATATTTGCCCCTTGGAAGTGAACCAAACCCACCTCCTGGCTACTCTGACCGAGAAGATGGTGAAGATCTACAAGTGGCAGTGAGAGTGGTCCCTGCTCTTGCCACAGAGAGGCTTTCCAGATAATGCTGTCTACACAACCGCTCCGTCCCAGGCTCTGCTGTCCTGTACCTGCTGCTTACAGGAGACAGGAACCGCTCCAGCACCTTTCTGGCAGTAGGCAGGAGCTGGGATGTGCTGGTGCCTGCAGCAATTCCCTTCTTCCTCCATCTTCTTTTAGGCCTGCCTTTATTTCTTCTTTGGTCCGTTTTCTTCAGTCAAACTCCGCAAGCTGCCTCAGCACAGCAATAATTCTCAGACTGTCTCCAGTGTGTGTTGCTGCACTTTTTTTTTTCCCCAGTGTGAATACAGCACAGGGATTTGCAAATCTCTTCTACGAATCAACAAAATAAGAGGAACTGGAAGACCTGAGATTCCCACTGCGCTTCCTTGTGGAGTCCTGCTGTGATTACTGGGTGATGAAAAGGTGGTGATATTGGCATCTTGCTAGCGTTTCTGATACTCGGTGTAAAAGCAAGGTCGTTGCTTTAGGGAACACGCACCCGTGTTCTTTTGAAGGTCGAGGGTCAGCTGGCAGTTATTCCCTGGTGAGGACAGACCCTGTTTTGTGGCCATGGAGAGAACAGGCTTGAAAAATCTACAGAGAACCTTTCTCTTCTGTGGTTTGGTTGGTTGGTTTTTTTTTTTTTCCACAAGCATATAATTTGCACTATAATTTCTCAATTTGCTGCCCTCATTTCCTCCCCTTGCTTCACCCACAAGCAAATTTGAACAGTTTGGTTGTGGAAAATGAAACTCTGGTACTGGAGAAGTACAGGTAAAGAGGAGGGAGATGATTCTTGTACTGTTAGCTGCTGCAGTCCATGCTGTTCTTCCTTAAAGACAGCAACGTACTGAAACAGCCAGTACCTTGGAAAAGAATGCTGGCTGCTGCTTTTTTTTTTTGGCTTTATTTTTTCCCCTTTGAGGAACTGGTGGGAACTCGGGGATTTTATCAGCTCATTTTCACTGACCTTTTGTCTTTCTGAAATCATAGTTGCCAGCTCACCGGCTGGTCACAGCCAGCTTCCAGTTATGTTTGTGTGCACGCGTGCTGCAGACTCACCGGTTTGTCTAAATTGGAGCCCGTTGGGTGGGATTGCAGGTCAGGGGGTCTGCGCTGGCCAGGTGGGCCCTTAGCACCCTTACCATAAATGTGCTGAGGGGTGTGAGAATGTGTATCTCCAGGTCAGATCATGAAAGAGGACTTAGGTTTCATTTTAATGTTTAACGAAAGCAAACTTTGCAAGGATGTTGGAAGCTGCAAGATGAGTTCCCTGTGCTGGAAACATGTCCCTCGGCACACCACGGCCTCTGGCCGTGGTAAGCAGTGTCTGTCCTGTTTGGATTGAGTGTGTCACCACTTAAACTGCCCAAACAATTTTATTTTCTGAAGCCTAGGGCTTGCACAGTATGATCCTATTTGTCTTCCCTCTTAAAAATGAGATCGAGAAGATCTCTGCTTAACTTTATATTTTTCTGTATAGCATTTTGTTCTTATATTTTTATATATTGTAAAAATAAAGTGTTTATAGTTATCAAATATAACTGGTGCTGCTGTACTTTAACAATATTGTATATCTTGTGAACATAAGCATCCTCGTACGCAGGTAAGGTTTCTCATGCTTTGTATTACTGATGTCAGACTTTTTGGCATTTTAACAATGATCAGGAACAAAGGGTTAGTAGAAATAATAACGTCATGAGGAGGTCTCTGGTAACACCAGCTAAAAACCAGAAGGAGCAGGCTGATGTCTGCCAACTCTAGTGCAACGAGCTGCTTGTTCTCAGCCATTTTGAGGTATCATTTATGCTCAGGCAACTCCGACCTCTTCTTCCCACAATAAATTCGGAAAATTTTAAACATGCTCAGGAAAAGGAATTAAAAGGTCTCTCAGCTTTTGATTTTCTAGGTAGGACTTATTTTCTACTTTATACTGCCCTACCGGAATAAGAGGTACAAACTTAAATGCTATTAAAATAGTAATGGGAGATGAAGCTTTCGTGTTGTCTCGGTTTTCAAAGCCAGAGTTTAAGAAAATTTTCAAAGATTTGTGACGTGAAGAACGTTGTAACACTGTCCTAGTCACAGGTTTGCAGCAGCCTCCAGGAAAGAGCACCTAAATTGTGTTCAGAAAGCCATCAGCATTGAGGGCTGATAAAAGGTCAAATGTGTTAATTAAATATTTGCTCATCTGCGTCTGGAGTCAAAGGGGCAGATTCTGGGACGGAAGGAAGAAAAAAATTCTCTGCACTGTGCAGGGCAGCTGGCATCAGAGGCTGAGCTGTTTCACTGGCGTTTTAGGCAATAAGCTGCTATGTGGATATTTCTGCCGCCGTCTCTGGGAAGATTTTATTATCGCAGAGCAGGGAGGCCCCTTGGCAATTCCTGTAGTAAATCTTGATGTGAGGCGAGAGGTAAAGCCGGGCAGCGCCGTGGCTCCTGCAGACGGGGCCTTGCCCTTAGCTGTGCCCAGGCATTTTTTAAATATTTTTTTCTGCAGGTTGTTGTGCAGGGGAGGCAAGCAGCTTTCCGAATTTTAATTCTTGTACAAACCAAACCTGGGGGACAGCATAGCGTTGGCCGAAGCGGGCTGTGGTGGCAACTTGGCAGGAAACCCAGGGGCCGTGCCGGCGCTGAACACAATCCAGCCGAGGTGCGGGGTCGGGGGGCGGCTGTTGGGGAAGGGGAAGCCGGAGTCGGAGGGAGCCAAGCTTTCTGGAGAAGGGCTGTCCTCCGTCTGTCTCTCTAACGGCGTGAGATCCAGCGTTAGGCTGCGGTGATCTGCGGAGTGAGCAACCATGGGACCTTCGCTGCTGTAACTTCTACCATTGCCTTTTAGCCCTTGGTTTGTAGTGACTCGGGAGTGAGATTTTAACAAATATAATCAAAAAATGTTGCAGATGACAATAGTGCTAAAAAAGCGTGAGCGAAGAAGTGAGCATAGTTTGGTGTGCGTGCACGTGAGGCAGGACCTGTCGGTGCTTCGCTTGGCTCTGGCTGTGCCCGCCGCTTCCTGGGGGGCGGAAAAGCAGCTATTTTGTGTGTCTCCAACCAAACTGGATTAAAACCAGCAGCTTAATCTGATCCTTGTTACACTTGAGAGAGGCAGAGCATCCCAGGCCAGATTTTCTGCTCATGTAGGTGAGCAGGTTTTCTACCAAGGCAGTAAATTCCTTAACAGATGTGGTTTGCTGCTGGTTTATGAAGGAGAAGGAATATGGGGAAAAGGAGTTCAGGGAGGAGGAAGAGGAGAGGAGGGAAACAAAGGAGCAAGCAAGCACAAAGTAGTTTTTCTGTTGGTTTCATTTGTATTGGATGCCAGAACTGGTAAATGTGAAAGAACAGATTTTATTGCTGGGAGAGCGGGGCACGGTCTCCCCTGCTGGAATGGTGCTTTCAGCTTTCTATTGGCAAATCTTCGGTAAAGGCTTTTCCCATCTACAAAGTGAATTGGCCGAGTGCTCGGACACAGTTTGAGCCTGGCTGCATCCCTTAATCCTTGCAAAGATGCCTGTAAAATCAAGCAGAGGGGGTTGCAGCACCTTGGCACCGGGACTACCTCTCCGCCAAGCTGCTGTCGTTTCCTGCGAGCACTCTCAGCCTGCAAAATCAAGCATGTTGGTGTAAACAGCCTCCCTGACTTACGATAACAATAATTATCGTTGTTTATTTGCTTTTGAGATAGTTCAAGATATGTAGAGATACTGCTGAGAAGGCAGAAATGCCTCATGCTCGCATTTCTTCTCTTTGCTAAAAAAGACGGGCTGTGCTCGGACGGCAGCTGGAGCTGTGGGTGCCCTGGCATCACTGAGCGCTGGGTGCTGCAGGGGGGGTGCCCGTTGGAAACTGCTTAAAATCTTGGAGTCGTAGCAGCATCTTGAGAGCACCAAGGGCATCTGGGATGTTGCTCCTATCCCATCTCTTGCAAAATAGCACCTCTAAGTAGCAAAAAAAGAGAGGAGTTTGGGGAGTTATGCCCTAAAATGCTTATCTAATCCTTGGGACAAAGTTAGCAGGTAACAGGCCCTGTCCAGCTTGTGCTGCTCAAGAAAAAAAAATGCCCCAAACTAATTTCAGTGATTATCCCCACACCATGAAGCGTAATTAATTTGAGGGTCCAGGGGGCTTAGTCTCACCATCAAGTCCAATTTGGTGCCTCTGTGAGCGGAAGGGGAGCGAGGCCCCCGTGTTTCCGACAGCATCAAGCTGGGAGCAGCACTGAATGCTCGGGAAGGCAGAAGTGGGATTGGGAAGGAATTGTGGCAGGTTGTGGGAAGGGCTGGGAAATTGCCTGTTGTGTTTTGGTTTTTTTTTTTGTAAGTGTAGATGCTAATTGCAACAGAGCTGCGTAAATACAGGGGGAGCAACAGGCTCTGCGGTAACGACCTGGGGCTTCTGATGCTTCATGAAGCAAAGATGTGTCGGCAGCATCGCTCTTTTATGAAAAACACACGTGTCACGTCGGGCTGGATGAAGAGTTGGGCGTAAAAGGCCACAAAGCTCCCCTTGCACTTGACACTCAAGAGGTTCCAGCTGCAATATTGTCTCCTGTTTGTCCACAGCTCCCTCGGAAGCTAAATACTGCCGAAGCCGCCTGGTTGTTTCCTAACATGGAAGAGCAGCGGTGCTGCAGGACTCTGACCTACGAGAAGAGCTGAACCTGTGCACGTCACGCAAATAAAACACGAAATACCAGGCTAGTGTTGCTGCCTTGGCCATCGAGAAAAAGCGTTGAATGGTAGTGGTGATGCAGAGGACCTAGTCAGGTGCTTCAACGGCATTTGTTGGCGGAGATGATCATGGGTTGGGAAAGGCAGAGCTGAAGTTTTGGAGGACCCGTAGCATTGGAGGGAGGCAGCTGAGCCAGTCTGTGTCCAAGGGAGACGGCCTCAGGACGCTGCGTGGAGGCTAAGCCGGGATTCGGAGCTGTGCCCATGGCTGGATGGGAGTGAGTCGTCTGTATTCAATTAAAAATTGGAGCGGCTCCTCTGTGTGAAGAGAGGAAGAGCTTTTCTTCTCCCCAAAGTGGTGAGCTGGAGGGCGAGGACACTGTTGGGAAGGAGTGAGAGGGGTTCCAGCAGTTCAGCTCACCCCAGCCTCGCTCTGCAAAGCTAGGGACTATATAAATGTATTTTATTGCTTGAAGCGGTGCCGTCCGCTACAAAAGCGGATGACTGCAAGCACTTAATGCAGCATCCAGAGTCTGAAAGCCTTGCTGGTAAAATGTTTAAAATGTGGCAATAAGGGAATTTTCACCAAGCCTGTGCCGAGGGAGAGGGGCTGCAGTTGCAACGAGCTGCTCGCGTTATTGCACGGGCAGAAGGATGTCGGCTGCTCATCAAAAAAATGAGTCTCCAGAGAGCTCCCAAGGATGTGGGAAGGACAAGGGAGCCATAACCCAGCTCTGCTGCTCCCCTCCCTCCTTGTCCTGTGACGGATGGAGGAGTGGAGCCAGCTCTAGCACTGGGCTAGCTCTTCAAATAACTTCCACTAAGCCAAATGGGCTGCCAAGCACGGGCTGGATTTTGCTGGCTTTTGTTTTTAAGTGTTCCCAGCTGCACGGGCCCTGGGTGCCAGCACAAAGCCACTTTCCCGAGCGCCGTGTCCCAGCGTGACACTCGAAGGCAAGAAGCACAGGGACTTTGCCAGCTGACCCCCCCCCAGCCCTTCCTCTCCTGCCCTTTTCTCCACCTGGATGAGGTGGCTGCAGGTCGGTGGCTGCAGTGGGCTCCAGCTTGTTCATGGTGCTCTGGTAGCTCCTGGTGCGGGTAAGATGGCTGGTGGCATCCCCAAAAGAAGCTCAGGCAGGATGAGGCAGCCTGGGGCGGGAAGGGAGCGGCCCTACAGCTCTGCTTCACCCCAGCTCACCAAGCCAGAGGGCACCCATGGAGTGCCCTGGCATTCAGGCAAAAGCTTCTGACTTTGGACCGATGCCAGCTTGTGCTGAGAAAACCGCTCCTGAAGTCAAGCAGGCAGAGGAATTGAGATGGGATTCTCCCTGTCCCCCGTTTCCATCTGCTGTTGGAAGCAAAGCTGAGATTTTTGGGGGCAAGCCCATCCCAGAAGGGTGCTGCGAGCTGGCCTGGGGAAATCCTGCTGCTGGGAGGGCACCCGAAAAGCTGTGGTTGCTGAGCTGGTGGTGGACCTGTGTCCCTCTGCTGCCACCGACCCAACACCTGGACAGGTATTTTTTTTTTACTGTGAAATTTAGAGGTCTGGCTGCCGGGGCAGAGGGGGCTGTGGCATTACCAAAACATTGCTCTGATGGAGGTTGTGTGGTTGCAGACACTACTTTTAGACGATCTGGCACCAAATTCAGCATCCAGTTTCCCCTTGCTGCCCTAGGAGGATCTTGCAGATCCCATCTACAATGGGATCAGCCATTGTAGATCCTGCTTTGGGGACAAGATCATTCTTACAGGAGTGCTTGTGTCTCTCCCTCCCCATGAAGAAAGCCCAGAGCCACGGTCAAGCATGACATGCCAAATCCCAAACCTCAGAGGGCTGCAGGAGGTGCAGCCAACCCACTAAATCCTAAACCGAGCAGTCTTGTGGCATCCCCAAAATGTGATTTTTCTGCCCTTGTTCGGCTGCCTGCTCCCTGAGGAGCATCCCAGGGCTAGGTCACAGTGGTGCTGGTAGTGGGATTTATCCCATCCCCTCCTGCCACCTCCTCCTGCCCCAGGAGGGGCTGTGGGTGCAGCCATCACCCCAGCTGGTAACTCGGCACCCAGCATGAGGGAACACCAGGGTGAAGGCTGGCTGTGCCCGTGGGGTTTGCTGCCCAAGTCCAGGATGATGCAACCCTTAATTGCATGATCCCATACTGTGTTGTTAATGTGAGCCCTTGCCCATGCGCATACTTGCTGGCAGTCAGTCACTATTCAATATTTTGTGGTTTTTTTCTAGTATTTTATTCAAGTTTTTGGTTTTTTTGAGCAGCTGTTCAATATTTTGTCTTCATTGTTCTGTATGTGGCCCCAAGTTTTCTTCACTGTGTGCTCGTCCAACCCTGCTCTGAGCACCATTTCCTCATGGTCTTTCCTACGTCCTCCATCACAGGGGCACCCAAGAGCTTCTCAGGCTTTTCGTAACTCTCCTCAGCGTCCCAAGGACGAGGACAGCACTGCGAGCTCCGTTTCGCAGGTGGGAACTGAGAGATTTAGGGCAAAAACTGGCCACAACTTCTAGATACCCGCTGTGGGAGGCATGGGGCCTGGCTGCCTTCCCAAAGGTGTGAGCGTGCCTCGGGGCATGGCTCCTCACGTCCCCTGCCACCAGCGCTGGGTCAGCAGTTTGGTAAGTGCCATTCTGCGTGGCTGATGGGCTGTGGGGGCCACCGTGGGGCTGTGATGGCCGCTGGAGGCTGTAATGGCGGGTGGGGGCCGTGATGGCGCCTCGCCCTCGTGAGGCGACGGCGGGCTAGGCGGAGCCACGGGGCGCGCGGAGGGCGGGACCAGAGCAAACCACGCCCCACAAGGGGGCGTGGTCCAATGAGGGG
>NW_009627241.1:0-17967 GCF_000690535.1 Cariama cristata | reverse complement strand
GAAACACGCGTGGGTTCGTGTGTGTGTGTATTACTCCGCTACCGGCACGACTGAAGTACAAAAAGTGGAAGTGGCAGAAGGTGCAGTTAGCTGTATTTTCCTTTTTTGTCCTCTAAGTTGTTGTTTTGTTTTTTTTCTTCTCTCTGGGGAAGATGTTACTAAAATAACCACTGCTGAGGTATTCATGCTTGTAACTGCTGCATGGATGCCACCTTCTGCCTCTTTGGCCTTAGCAGAGCCAGTGCACACCTGTGGGATCACACTGACCTCAAAGTGAAGAACGTTAAAGCGAGTAAAATGACCAGCCCTGCCAGCCGTGTTTCGTCCGTGGGTTTCATCATCCTTTCGCTGTGTTTCACAACAGTGAGGTGGCAGTGTGACCCGCTTGACTGTTGTGTGTTGGCATTGTAGTCATGCCACTGGCATCTACGAATGAAAATACAGCCTTGGCTTTTTTTATTTTTGTGTTATTCAGGTGACTAAGACAACTCGTTTTGCTCCCTGCGAAGTTGTGCTAGCCTGGCAGTGTCGGAGGAGAGAGACTGTTTAAATATGTGCACACATACAGACCCTAGGGTGGATGCAGGGAGTTCTTACTGTTTATTTGTCTGTTGAAAATTCTTTGTGTGTATAGCTGCATTGGTGCTAATCAGCGTATTGCATATATATGGTCATATTGCTAAAAATCTGAAGTATAGAAGAGGCCTAAAATGTAATTGTGTCACTTATTGTACTCCCATTACTTCCTTTACATAAGAATTTAAAGGCTAATATATAGACATGTCCAAGAGAAGTCTTTTTATAGGAGAGTAAAATATATGTAATTCCCAAGTCTGAGAACTGTAATCTTCATATTCCAGGCTGGAGTGTATTTACATATGTTTTCTTCTGATGAGTGTGTCTCAGCTAGTTGGCTAGTGGCTGTGCCTGGTGTTCTTTCTTAAGAGAAAAAAAAAAAAAAAAAGAGCAAGGCTGTTTCAAAGTTGCATTGTACATTCTGAAGGTTTAACTTCAAGTTAAATCTCTAGTTAACTACACTGGCAGAAGATTTCTGGCAAAAAGGAAAGTATACGTATGTCTTACTTTGTTTTGCTCTGTTTTCCTCTTTACAAATGTATTTATTAATTGAGGCTTAAATTATTGTAAGTCATAGAAGCTGCCTTCTTACACTGGCAAACATCCCATAGAACTTCAGATTTGTTTGAAAGCTCTCAGAGAACGTGAGCAGTGTGTTGTATATGCTATTGAAAGTATTGGTGGGAAGATTATGTCCACAGAGAGCTTACCTTAACATTTCCTTAAAGTGTAAGTTTGAAATCTGTTGTAAGATGTGAGGAGGTGGTGGTTGTTGTTTTGGTTTGTTTTTTAACTTTGTTTTTGTTTAATTTCAGGGAAAGCTCAGGCAGAAGGTGGATCAGCTCGGACATCACTTCTTATTTTAGTGACCATCTTCTTATCAGCTGCTTTCCTTATGTTCCTGGTATATAAAAATTTCCCACAACTTAGCGAGTAAGTATGTCAGGAAAGATTAATTTATTTGTTTTTCATTCAGTGTCAAATTGTAGAGGTGCCTACATGGCGTTAAGTGATTTTTAAACTGACATGAGTTAATTCTAGACGTAACCATATTTTTTTAGGAGGGAATTTGAGTTTATAACCTAGAATGTCAGGATACAAAGCTTAATATTGAAATACTAACCAGTAGGATCTGTGTAAACAGAGTTGTACTTTACCTAGGCTTTTTGTTGTACAGTTGAGATACTGTGTTTTGAAAAGTTACCCCCTGTCATATTAGCAATGATAACTTACTGTGTTCTTAACCTTCTTCAGTTGAGAGCCGAAACATGCTTGGTTAGGGTTAGGTTTATTTTAAAATTCTTTGTGCACTGGTATAACTGCAGGCTGTCATCAAAAGGGAGCATCTTTCTTCCTTCATAGCTAAGCTTCATATTCTCTTTTTCTCCTTCTTGTTGCATCTAGTACTTGTGTTGGGAAGGTAGATAGTTTGATAAGATAGAAGCCCGCTTGTTTGACAATTTTCTTTTTCCTTTTAGTAGTTAATTTTCTGTCTGATTAACTTGCTCAACAAGTTCAGTTTGCCGCAGTCCAATCACTAAGTCTGATACAGAGGAAGAGAGGACACTCAACTGTGCTGCCCAGGGTTGCACCAGAGTAAGGTGTGACGTGAGATTTAGCTCTTAAAGCTTCGTTTGTTTGTGAGGTAAAGCTCTGCTGCTCTTGCTGCACTTCAGATATTATGACCCTAGTGTTGAGGCAGTTAGAGTTGGTTTTGGCTGAAATGTTGACTGCTGTTCAGTTGCCAAGGTTTGGTTCAGTATTTATTTCTTTTTGATCAGTGCTTGGTAAGAAGAAAAAATAATCCTAGAAATGAAGCAGATTATTGTAATGAATAAAAAAAAAATGGTTTGCAAATATCTAAAATTGAGAATTTTTTAATATAAAACACTGTAAATATTAAGTGTTCATCTGAGAAGATTATCACAACAATAATCATGTGGTTTGTTTGCTAAGGTTGTAGTTTAGTGATGTAGTGTATCTAATTATCTATATATTCAGCAAGTAACTTTACTGTTTGATTATATTTACCACCGTTCCTTCCTTTTTATTTTTCCAGAGAAGAAAGAGAATGTATAAAGGTTCCTAGAGATATGGATGATGCAAAGGCCTTGGGAAAAGTCCTGTCCAAATATAAGGACACATTTTATGTTCAAGTATTAGTGGCTTATTTTGCCACGTATGTTTTGTATCCTTTTTCTGATATAAAAGGCGGTTTTGATGTAGTCATATTTCTCTGAAAGAAATGAAAAATACAGACTTAAAATTCTTGATCATGGGTAAAGGAGGCTAACATACCTAGGTGTGCTTTATAAATAGACAGAAATATTCCAAAATCTTTGAACTTAGGAACATTTCTTATGTGTTTCAGTATGCTTTTTGGACTGTAAGAAGGGATTGAGTAGAAGGAAATTGATGCATACATGTGTATTAGTAAATGCTGTCGGGGATTTGCATGCAGCTTCACTTTGACTATGTCTGTTATAGACAAGATTTTTAGCTTTGATATTAGACTTCGTCTCATTTTAGTGTTACGCTAAGTTTTTAAATTGCAAACTGAATGGCCAGTTAGAAATTACTGTTGATTCTAAAGCAAAACCAAGACTGCTGCACTGGTCTTCCTTGAGACATTCCAAAGTGCCATATAAGAGTAATTTACAGAGTATTTTATAGCATTTCTCGAGGAAAACATTTTGAGCCTTCTTTCACCTTTGCAGTGCCTACATTCGAAAAACAAATCCCTTCCCTTTGAGAGCGCTAAATTTCTGAAGTACTTCCTGCTTACGGAGACACAAAGGCTATCTGTGTTCTTTGTTAACTTCTTTTTCCTGAGTGCTGAATATATTAATTAATCATTAAACACACTGTTAACTGGAACACTTAACTGAAGGTTAATAACTTTTAAAAGCTGTGTAAGAGGTGTGTTTCAGAGTTTAATGCAGGAGGCTTTCATAACTCGGAGAGAAATCGACGCTGAATGTGTCATTAGCAATTATCCTCTAGCTCGTTCTTTTTAAGGGTAGTTCACAAATAGTAGATTTATGAATAAAATTAAAATGTTAGACTTAACATATAAACAAGAAGTAGAACAGAATTGACTGTTTATTGAACTACTATAGCAACTGATGTAACGAGATTTACTGTAGACTGTGATCAATTGACAAGCATGTTACAGTTATCTTGGAACCTTGACACTTGCTTAGAAAAAGCTGTACTGGTTGTAATGGACTTAATATTAAGGAAGATGATTTGGCTTTTTGATACTTCAGTCAATTCAACTCGGATAAAATAGTGTGTGAATTTTTTTTGCTTTAAGATTTTTATCCAAAGTGGGCAGTCATAGTCTCAAGCATGCCTAGGAAGCCTTAAGCTCAACAGCCTGTTTGCTTATGCTGCAGAAACTTAATTTTTGCCTTTTTGAAAAATTCTGACTGAAATTAGTGATCATGTATCCTAGTTACCTAGTGATTGCAGCATGCCTATTTGTAAGGAAGTAGTAGTTGCCTTCATACATGTCAGTCTTCCATGAAATTTGTAGTAGTTACAGGCTAAGACAGTTCTGTGAACTTTTCAGAGAGAATATCTGAAATCTGTGTATCTCTAGTCAACAATGTAAAATCAGAAGTATGTGTTTCCTGTAATGTCACAATAAATCCCCAGTATCATTTGTAGCACAGATAAAGAGAAAAATGTAGTACAGCTTGTATTATTTAGTGATTTATTTTTACATGTGTAATGATGAATCTACCCCTTGTTTATCTGTGCTTGGGCTTTTTGTGCTACTCTGCAAATGTATTTTGAAGTAAAGATCTTTAGAGGCTACACCTATTTATATTTATGCTTTTTCAAATTGTGATACATATCCTGACCGCTTATAAAATTCAGAATTGGGTGGCTTGTTAAAAACATTTTTTTTTCCTTAACTAAGATGCATCCAGCTTGCAAACGTTTGCTATTCCTGGGTCTATATTTCTTAGTATCCTGTCCGGGTTTCTTTATCCCTTTCCACTGGCCCTGTTTCTTGTTTGTCTGGTAAGTATGGAAAATAGTTTGTGAGGGCATATATTTCTATCTATTTGGAATACAACCAAGTATCTGAACAGCTTCCTGTTTGAAATGATCCAAGTCTGGGTAAAATAGGGGTATAATTTAGTTTCTGAGGAATGAATGAGTTCTCATTCACCTCTGTTGTGAGAATGGCATTACCCACAAAATTCACTGTAGTGTTGGGTGATGATTCAAAAGACGAAACTGTTTCTCCAAGTTTTCTTAGTAATGGAGGCATTTGAGTGTGAATCAGCCAGTTTCCTTTAAATTTATTTAACATCCACCAGAACCTGATTGTAATTTCAGAAAATTATTATTGTGTTTTTATTATCGCACTGCAAAACACATCTGTTTAAATGGCTTAAATACCCAAGAAGCTTAATTTAAGATATGAAAGGTATGTTATTGACAAGCTTCAAAAAATGTCATGTACAAAAGATGCAGTCATAATGAGCCTTAGTACGTAAGAATGAGATAATTGAGTAGGCATGGAGGACCAAGTTGATGAATCTTCAAGTTTGAATCTCTTCAATGCCATTGTATCCCTTATTTGCAAAGCTTTTACTGTTCAAAATCTTAAAATAAAACTGCAGAAGCACTCAATATTAACTGATAAGTAATCAACATTGTCTACTTTGATCTAAATGCCTTGGGAATAAAGGAAGAGTTTTGGGTCACAACGGTGAGTGTGTACATACTGCTGAAGAGCCCTTCAGCCTCAATGGAGTGCTGCATAAAAGCAGGCTCTATCCAGCCAGCGTAGCTAATACGGATAATCAGTTTCTGCTCATTTGTTCTTTTTTTTTTTTTTTTCCCAGTGCTCAGGACTTGGAGCTTCATTCTGCTATATGCTTTCATACCTAGTGGGACGTCCTGTTGTATACAGATATTTAACAGAAAAAGCAGTAAAATGGTCAGAACAGGTAAAGTTGCTAGACATGCTGAAATTTATTATTGAAAATGTATAGTGGAATAGCATGGAAAACTAAGGGGTCTCGTGCTCATGTATCTAGTTACATAGGAAGGATTTTGTCTCCTTGCTGACATGCGTAGTTACTTTCTCTGAGTGTTTTTAAACAATGGGGAGTATTCCTGGTTTCATGGTATTTCCTGTGAAGAAGCTGTTTTTACCTAGGAAGAGTTTGCAACCGATAATCCCGCTGGTTTAGCTAATGTTAATAGGAAACCTCTCCAGTTTCAAATTAAAGTAATAGCGCTCTGAGCATCAGAACTAATGAAAAGCTGGATTTATGTTTTTTATAGGGGAAGAAAACCCACAGCTGTATGTCTGATTGCAAAACCTTAATTTGAAGATGTTCTTGTGGTTGGAGCATTTAGAAACTTTCTCTTACAGTATCTGGTAACATTAGTTTCAGCAAGTGTTAATTGTCAGATGAAGGTAAAGATTTTGCAATACAAAATCATAGTGTGATTAGTATTTGACCTCATGTCTCTTGCTTTGATACTCTGAAACATGTTCAAACAATATTTTTTTTTTTTTGGTAAGTATGAAGCACAACTAACTACTATACTCTGTTGAAGATTTTTGAATCACAAAAATATTTTAAACTTCTTCCCCGTTAGGTAAGATGTGGACCTGTCCTGCACAATTGACCTTTATTTAATAATATAGTAGTATTTTGACTCTTGACCCAAGTAAATATTAATATTGCAGTATAATCTTGAGGCTATTCTCTGAGTGGCAAATGGTTACTATTTCCGTTATTAGAACTTGATATGTGATTTGAAATCATGTGGTTACATGTGCAGCTCCTATCTCACTGTTTCCAGGTTAATTGGACTATATCATGCTTGCATTTTGAGGGCTAAGACACTTTATATACAGGATTAACCAATGTTTAAATATTTGTCTTCCAGTAAGATTAAAAAAACATACAATGGTATTATTGAACAATAACAGGGCTACTGACTTCAGTGTGACAGTTAAAGCTAAAGTTGGGGAAAAAATGGGATTGTGACTGGGATGAGTTGCTACATGGAATTTCAGATGGAATTGCAATCAGGCCAGGTTTAGTTTCAGCTGGGGCCAGATGACCATGTTTAGGCTTAGGCTTAGTGAAAGTCTGCCAAGATAGGCCAGAAGTGGTGGATGCTTTGCTACCCTTATAACTTGGTTTGAGGTTACAGTTCTTATTTGAAAGGGTTGATGTGCTGAAGCCCGGCTGGAAGGAGAAGAAGTTTTGGTGTAGTACTAGTGTAAGAAGCTGGGCTAGACTTGGGAATGTAATTAAGACTGTAAATAAAGGTGGGGATACTGTGGTTGCTCCTGGGTAAATGTTAATGCTAGGCATTCTAACGTATGGGTAGATAGGTTTTGCAACTGTGCTGGCAGCAGCCACCTGATGAACTTCATAGCCATGACCTGGGTAGGTTTACAAGTGAGGAATAGGGCTGTGTTTCAAGTTTGATCATGAATTAGGACAGAATGGGTTGAGGAACAAACTTAACTTCTAGTTCTGGCAAAAGCTTTGGGGTCAGGATGACAAGCTGGCAGTGTTGATTCGGCTACAGTTAGGCAGAGGCTGCTGCGCTGAAGTTAGGGTTAGGCCTGCTGCTGTGCTGAATGACTTATGTGCTGTTTAAGTTGGCTGATTCAGACACATCATCACCATGCTCTACCACAGACTGGTATTTCAAGACTAACTTCAGTACTATTTAACAAGTGATTCACTGATGAGTCTTCCTTGAGTCATTCATTGTTTAACTGATTTTTGTTTGCAACTTGTAAATTTCTACAAAACATAGGCAGAAAAACCCACCTAACAAACCTCTAGTAGTAAAATATTTGTGTATTTTCAAGGCAGGAATTTTTTTTACTGAAATATTTTTGGTTTTGTTTTGGCAGGTTGAACGACACAGAGAACACCTCATTAACTACATAATATTTTTGAGAATAACACCTTTTCTTCCCAATTGGTTTATCAATATAACATCTCCTGTAATTAATGTGCCATTGAAAGTATTTTTCATTGGCACTTTTCTAGGTAAGAATTCTGGCTAGTGAACTGCAGTTTGGGGCTAGTCAGAAGGGATATTGTTTGCTTCTCTCTGTGTGCATTGTTCAGCAGAGATCCACCACCTACTGGACAGCTGAAATATTACACAAGAATGTTGGGTTTGTATTTTTTTGATGTGTAGAGCTTATAGCATCGAAAGATTTTGGTAGTCACGACTATTCTGACGTACTGGATCAGAGGTAATGAGCCCAGGCTAATTACTTGTTTAAGGAAACATAGATTATATGAACAGTTTATTAGTAACTTTTTGTTCCACTCCACTACTCTAATACTTCTGTGAACTTCTATAAGCTCCTAGTATGAGCTCAGTGTAATTGTGTGAGGATGTATGTGATTTTGATCTGGACTATTTTCTCCCCTTCCCACTCCCATTTTGTTCATCATAATATATCTTCCTGGGAGAGAACTGATAATTTAACTGATGTAGTGCTAAACACCTTAGTTTTGTAAGGGGCATATTTTTGCAAATACTTTTTAATCTGGTTAGGAAACAATCTGTACCTTTCCTTTATGAACTTAAATAAAACCCATTTGTAGAGAGACAACTTGAAATCTGCAGAGTTTAAAAAGCAGAGATTATTTTCTCAGTCTTCTGTGTTTGAGTTGGTGTTAAAAATATTCTAAATGGCGTAAACTAGTTCTTTTGGTAAAGGTTTTTTGTCTTTGAATTTTGGATTTGCACCCCTCTGGTGTTAAAAATTGGATGACTAATTTATGATTTTTTCCATTTTTTTTCACCCTAACAAGCTGTTTTTTCTTCCTTGGCTTTCCTACCCTTCTAATTCCCTGCTCCAGGTGTGGCACCACCATCTTTTGTAGCCATTAAGGCAGGAACAACGCTGTACCAACTTACAACAGCAGGAGAAGCTGTTTCCTGGAACTCTGTTTTTGTTCTCATGATTCTAGCCATCCTCTCCATCTTACCAGCTGTCTTCCAGAAGAAACTGAAACAGAAGTTTGAATAAGGATCAAACTGGACCAGAATTTCCCATACTTCATCTCAGGATCAGCACTTCTGATACTTGTATACTTGCTTTTCTATTGGATCTTAAGCAATTAAAGGGGAGGCTTGTAATTGATAAGAATGTCTTTAAATGAACACATGACCTAAAATTAAAGGAACTGTGTTCAGAAATGTACTGCATATAGTTTTGTAACCAAACCATCAGTGTTTTACTTTGGGAGGGTGTGTGCGTGGCCCTCGGGATGAGGGAGGTGAAAACACAGATGTAACATTTTGCTTTGATTATATACAGAGCAAAAGATTGTAATGTAGACATAAACCACAGATAATGCTTTCTAAAACTTGCAGGGAAAAATCCCTTAATTATTCAGTCCAATTTTGTAACATTCTTTGTAGGCTTGCATGTGATCTGGTCTGACTACATTTCTCATCAACAATATTTCTCTCTTTTTGCCTTTGGGAGTTCCAAAATAATAGCATAATATAATAATGGTGCTCACTCAGAAACAAAGGGGGTTTTTTTGCAGTACTTTAACTACAATGATATTCTCATCCTGATTGTTTACTTCTATTTATTAGTGCTGTGTAGATTTAAATACTTGAACCTACAACTGCTTTACTAACTGGATTAACAAAGGCAAAGTGTCATATCATTCCCTCTTGTCCTCTGTAAAGTTTTACTCTAGGAGAGGATATGGGAAGGGAGAGAGCAGGTTAGAATTTTTATCGTGGCTGGCTGATGATTTTGAAGCTCTAATTTAAATTTTTTAATGTTGACTACTTTGCCAGTATTTCACTTGCACAGATTTATCCTGCCAATTTAAGAAAATAATCATATGATTATATAAAACTTTCAGTTCTCAAGTGATTTAAAAATGTTTAACTTTAAGCAGTGTAATAGCACCATTTCTCAAGCAATATGTAAAGAGTATAAAATTTTCCATTGCAACTCGATTAGCTAGAAGAAATGTAAGGTACACAAATTGGTGCAGTTCTTATTAAAGAGCTGATTCCAAATAATGTTCAAAGCATCACGTAACAGAAGGCTCTTGTGTCAGTGTATATAAAATTGAAAAGATGATTCCATTGTCTGGTAAGTCAGTGACTGGCAATGGGCAACCAGCTATGATTCACCTTTAAGTAGAAGTATATATATTCACTCAATAAGGTATATGATACCTCCCCTTGTATGCTTGTAACTGTTGTAGTTAACTGTTGTGTTGTCAGTGGAATCCCATAAAATGAGGCCCTGATCAGCAAGGAACTGAGGTTTAAGTTTTATCCTACTGAAGCCAGTGCTGCTTATACGCTTTAGGTTGGTTCCCATGAAGTATCTTGCTGAAATGGGAGTTGGCACATCAGCATATGCTCCAATTCAAGGTTTATTTGTTTGTATCCCTGTGTTATCTCAATGATCTATCATCTGATGAGTTGTTAAGAAAACAGTTCCATAAATGTGATAATGTGAAAGGTACTGGTACCTTTAAAGGATTTTGTTCTTTTTATAACAATGTTAATTGACTCCTTCATTTCATCACAGTATTACATGTAAATATATAGTAAATATTATTGATACACTATTTGTCTTTTATTTAAATCTGGGCTGCACTGTAAATGGTATTTTTTACATAGGTAGGTAAAGGAATTCCTATCACTTCTGTTTGCAAGTTTATTTTAAGATCATTTAGCTTCAGCAATTGTTTTGTTATTTAGAATTTAAAAGTGTACTTTATTGGCATTGAAAACTGAACAGTGATTATTTTTATTGCTGCAGTTCTAATCTCAGAGGTCATCTACCCAGGGCATTTATTCCATTGGAAACTTGAGTGTGAATTTAGCTGTTGTGAGCAAGTGTCCCCTGGACTATTGAGTGTGAAGTTGCTGTAGATTTACAGCCTACTTTTCTGCATAGTTAATTTTTTATGCAGATGAACTCTCAGAATAAATTACCTACTACTAATTGTCCAGTGGCTTTTCTCAAAATTTGTCTCAATTTCTGGCCAATAACAGATGCTGTTGTAAGATCCTTTTTTATGCTGCATAAAGCCAGTGGTTTGGTGGAACCTTGACACTAAAGAAGGAACTGAACTATGTTTCAATTTAATGTGAATCATGCTATCGCTTGACATTTTCACTGAGTTGTATTTCACCCTGTAGATGGGATCAGGCTATGTTACTGAAAAACCTATTGTGTTTCAGCCATAGACTGGGTTCCCATCACAGTGGCTAAAGCCTTAAGACCTTAAAAAGGTTGAAAATAAAGTTCTTTCCTTTTGCAAAACCTTAGCGGTTTTTAACCTGTCCCTTCTGTGTTTGTCTTCAGCTGCCAATGGCCTCAGGCAGTTTCCTACGCAGCGAGGAGTACTTTGGAGGGTTGTGAAGAATAAGGAAAGCCTTGTGAAAAAATCAAAAAAGCACTGTGCTGTGGAATACTGTACTAAAGGAATCCAGCAAGTGGTCCAAGAGATAGCCATAACATTGTGACAGGAAAATAGTGGCTACCATGAAACAAACTGGGAAATCAGGAAGATGTAGCTTTGGTTTTTAATTGCAAGGAATTTTGAGCTGTTAGGTGACCTGTTTATCTTCTGGAATTTTTTTGTGATACATGCATGACATCATTACTAAATGTCTCTTGCCATTTGATAATAAAGCTATTGCATCAAACATTGTATTTTTGAGTACAATGAAGCATGCTGAACTTCCCACTAAGCTTAATCTTTTTAACCACCTGTTTAAAAGGGACGAGTTCTTAAATGGTATTTTTAACAACTGATTAAAAATTAAACTGAGCTAACTACATCTGTAGATGAGATTCATTCAGTTTCTACCTTTATTTCAGAACACATAGGTAAACTTCCTTTTCTGTCTGAAATTAATTTCTCAAATACAACAGTAATGTTGGAAAGTGTTTATATGTTTGCACTGGAAGGTAATTGGGTCTAACTTGTTTTATTTCCTTAAATAGAACCATCTGCATAATTTCGTTTTTTGCATGAATTCCTGATGGAAGGCTGATGTGTTAAAGTTGTTATAGCTTCATTCACTTTCCCTTAATATTCTGTTATGTCCAATCTATGGAATTCTTTTTGCCTTGTATAGAAAACTGATGCTGAAAGGTTAAGACAAACAAAGTAAAAGTTAAAAAATGAGAAGTCTGTCTGCATAATAGCATAGTTCACTAACATTTTAAAGTCAAAACGTTTTTTGTTGTTAGGTAATTTTGAAGATTTTGGTGTTGTTCCTGAGAATATTCATCATGTATAGTTTCTGTGATAACCTAGTTTTATGACACTAACTAAAATGTAGTGTGGGTTGCTCTACTTTGCATTAGAACGGAAGTATGCTGCGTGCCTCATACCATGCAGTTTACTCTGGATTAAGCTGAACAACCAGCAGAATGGACTCAACCAAGTAGCTGATCAAGGACTGAAACACCGAGCAGCTACTGCAGGTACATTTTTGCAAATGTAAGGACTAACTGAAATAGAAGCTTTTATGAGAGCTGTTGCTACAGGAATGAAATTCATACCTCTAGTGTTTTACATTAGAAATACATTAAAAAGGAACAAAACAGGAAATGCAGTTCTTTTAGTCAGTATTTTTTTCTTTCTTTCATTCTTGTAATAAATGGAGTAATTCTGGGAATCATGGGAGCTAAAGCACTGAGAATCATACCTTCTAGTCAAATTCCTCCATTCAGAATTAAGTTCAGCACTGTGCTGGTTTTGGCTGGGGTAGAGTTAATTTTCATCATAGCACCTGGTATTGGGCTGTGTTTTGGATTTGTGCTGGAAACTTGCTAACTCAGGGATGTTTCAGTTGCTGCTGAGCAGGGCTTACACAGAGTCAAGGCCTTTTCTGCTCCTCACCCCACCAGCAAGGAGGCTGGAGGTGCACAAGGAGTTGGGAGGGGACACAGCCAGGACAGTTGACCCCAACTGACCCAAGGGATATTACATACCATGTGATGTCATCCTCAGCTTATAAAGCTGGGAGAAGAAGGAATGGGAGGATGTTTGGAGTGATGGTGTTTGTCTTCCCAAGTAACCGTTAGGTGTGATGGAGCCCTGCTTTCCTGGAGATGGCTGAACACCTGCCTGCCCATGGGAAGTGGTGAATGAATTCCTTGTTTTGCTTTGCTTGTGTGTGCGGCTTTTGCTTTACCTCTTAAACTGTCTTTACCTCAACCCACAAGTTTTCTCACTTTTACCCTTCTGATTGTCTCCCCCATCCCAGCAGGGGGGAGTGAGTGAGCAGCTGCGTGGTGCTTAACTGCCGGCTGGGGTTAAACCATGACAGGCACAGTGGACAAATCCTGTCGCAGGAGTGCCACGTGAGTGCCTGGCCATTCCTTAGCACCCACTACAGAACCAGTGCCAGAAAGGGGAAGTCAAACTATCCCTGAAGTATATATGATGAACTATTTTTCATAATGTGGGACAATCTCTTTTGCAAGATTACAAAATAGGGGGATTTTTTTTCCCAAAAGGCTGAAAAGAATACAGATCAACTTATAGAAGACTTTCCTTCTATCATAAATAGTGTGATGTTTGTGAACCATTTATTTTTAGCATGACAGTGTTAAAAGGGAAATGAAAGTTTTGATAGGAGAGCAGGATCCAGAGTGAGCTTTTAAAACTTGCTTCAAAGAGAAGTCAGTTATTCCGATTATTTTTGTGACCAGCTGATGTCTTGCAATGACACACATTTCTAATTAACTCTCAGCTGGTGGCTTTATAGCTCCAGGTCACACAAACTGAAAGAAGTTATGACATTTTAATAATGCTAATTAACATGAGTAAGAGCATAATATGTCTACTAACATACAGTAACTCCCCTTCCTGTTCTTAAAAATATTCCATCTAGTGCAGTAATTCATGTTTCATTGTTTTATAGTACACAAGGAAGAATCTGGGTCTGGATTATGAAAGCTAAATCAATGACTGGTGTAGAACTATGCGAGAGGCCTCATAAAAGCTACTTTTTATAGATAATCTTCAAAACACACAGAATTCTGCTTCTGCACATCGCTAGGACTTCAATGATATCTTCATAGCCTTAAAAGCTTAGTGGACAGAAGGTTAGTAGGCTCTGGAGAGGAGTAGGGGTGCCATAGTGGGAAATAGCTTTTAAAATTCTGCATCGGAATTGAGATCTAATGTTATGGTCATAACTCCTGATTTCTCTTTCACAACCTAGCCCTTGAGCAGTTGTATCCAATAATCTGGAATTTGCAATGTTTACTGTACTTGGAAGAATTTCATGCTGTGAAAAAGTGTTTTGAGAGATCACTAAATCATTCTTAACTGTTTGTTCTGTGTTAAAATGATTTCTCACAGGGAATATCCCCCTGGGTAGAGGCTGGAAGCCCAGCTGGGCTGTCCCAGTGCCTCCAGTGAGGGAGCAGGGCAGGCTGGGGGCAGCCTCAACCGGGAGTCTTGGTCATCAAGCAAGTCTGTAGTGATGAGACAGGTCTGAGGTCAAGCCAGAAATGCCAATCAGCAACACAAGGTCAGGATCAGGTCCTATAAGGGTAACCAGATTCTGACACAGCCCAGCAGCCTGACTTAAATTGACCCATGGTTGGTGAGACCCCAGCTGAGGCTGGTCAGGGCCACCAAGGCCTATTAGTGCCCTCAGGACCCTCTTACAGGCAGTTTCTATCTTGATACGCTGACTTTGATGGGACTTTTGTGGGAGGATGTGTGTTAGGCGATCTGGTGTGCAGGCTATATTCCGGAAGCTTGTTGCATGGGTATCACTTACACCAAATGCATTGTCACTAAGCAATTGCAGCCAGTTTCAAGTGTCCAGTTTTGCAGACCAGAGAGGATTGCTTTAATGTTATGTTTCACTTTTTTTTTTTTTAAACCCAGGGTAAATATGTTAATCGAAGTCGTTGGAAGATACCATATACAATCAGCACCCTGACAACTGTAGCGATGTGTTCATCCTTTGAGCTCTGTTACCTTTCTAAGCTTAGCTAGCTCGCCTTGGGAAACAGCTGCACAGAATAAAGGTAGATAGATACCCTATTTCAGACTTTTTCGATTCTCTGAGCAGTGTTGAATGAAACTGTAATTTGCTGTTGGGGATTCTTACTGCTTATTAAATAAACTCTTCTAATAATCATGATTGTGATTGTTGGCAAAATAAGTCTGAATTAACTAGTATGAGGAATAATCAAAATATGTTCACATTAAGTTCTGTCTTCGCTATTTTTAAAAGACTTTATTCTCTCTGACTTAAGGCTTGAGCTTGAAAATCCCAGTCTTTGCCATTGAAAACAGCAGCTGAATGAACAGTGATAGTCTTGCCAAAGACAATGAATCTTTTAAATCACTTCCTATTTACTAATATATTTTTATGCTTCTCTGGCTGGAGAGTCATAGTTTCTACAGATTTCACAACTCCACAGATTTTTTTCAACATCATGAAGAATACTTTCAAATACTTTCATAACGTAGTTCAGAGTGTCTTTGCCTTACTCAAGGATATCTAAGTAATTCGCAAAGTTTACTGACAAAATTGCCATATTTTGTGTGTTTCCTGTGATGGGAACATTGCTTAAGATGACTGACAGGTTAAAGCTACTGGCCTTTGAATTAGACGTCACAGATATTTCTTGTGGTCACTACGCAAGAGTATTTCGGAAATGAAATAATCAGGGTGGGGGGAGATAGAGTGGAAAAGAGTCATTGGCAAAATGGGAGGAGAAAGCTCTAGCTGTTTGGGTACATGTACTGGATGCCTAGATTTGAGAGACTAGGCTGCAAGCTGGCTGGGAAAGCAGGGAATTTATCTGATAAAGTATGAATCAGCTTTTCACAGCAAAAAAGGTGGTGACATCTTTCTTGATTAATTAACCTTTTATTGATTCTGGTTCATGCAGTTCCTCCGTTCTTGTTCCTTTCCTGTAGAAATTCAAAGCAAAACTGAATTTCTTAGTCGGAGACTGAGACTCTCTTTTTTAAAAAATATTTCTTATTCGTTACCCTGTTGCATAGCAAGGCATGTGTGCATTTAAATATTGCTGTTCAATAGTATTTCTGGTGATCCTCTGCTCACTTACTGGCCCATCTAACTTTATGTGCTAGATCTTCTAAATACATGGTTATTGCTGGAACAGTTAAAGTGCAAGTAAGAACAATTTTTTATTTCCCCATTTTACTCTCTATTTGACAAAAAAAACCCTGACTGTATCTATGCTGTTTCCCTAGACCTTCTTGCAAGTCCTTCTGAGACCCTCAGGTTAGGACTTCTGTTTATAAGGGCTAAATTACAGTTCAGGCTTACTCAAAATAAGTTTACCACATGCTGAATACATCATCCTTTGCCACATCAAAAGCAGACTGAGAAGCAAAATGTGCAAAAAATGGCTAGAGAACATAGCAGAATAAGAGCAATCAGATTTAGCTAGTTCTGTTCTCTGTTGCCATCTTCTGCACACCACCAGGCAGGCTCGACATAATCTAAATGTATGTGCTTACTGTAGAGTTAACTTGAGACTTTCATTCTAGTATTGCTCCTAATTATCCTGCTATCTTTATTGAAATCTCTGCCTCAAGTTCATTAGTAGTTTAAAATTGAACTGTCAGCACTGTCAGTCAAATCTAAGCAATACTTTCATTCATTGGTAACCCATCCTGTGGCCCATACAGTCTTAATCGAGTGAATACTAATAGTACCAATGTTTCCTACGGTCTTTCCTGTTTCCCAGAAGGATGGAAAAGCCCTCCACGATTCACTGGGCAGAATGTCATAAGAGCTTAATTATTGTACTGCAGAAGGCTGTAGACTACTGACAGTGAAGTCTTACACGTGATGTGGTCTCTAGTGCCCACAAAGAACTCGGTATGTCTTGGCAATGTAAACTCAAAATATGTGAAGTTTCACATACTTGATAGCATGTTAAGTTAGATGGGTGTCTGATGAATTCAGCATTATGGATGCAACCTTAACTACCTGGGCAGTCCTAGATGATAATCCTAAAAGACTGACAAGTTTTCATTTCTCCTTTTATAAGCCCTACAAGATCGGGAAGAATTCTGATGTGAAAGCCACAAGTAGAGAACTGAGTGAGGACAGGAAGGGGAACTGCTTATGGATCTAATTTTATTCTTGCGAGGCTATCCCAAGTCCCTCTATGGTCAGCGGAACAAAGTGCTCTCAACTGAGAGCATGGGTACATGTTACTAGTCTCTCAGGAGCTTGGTTTGAGTCATTCCTGTTCTTCCCCAGGGGTTGTTTTCCTTTCCATGCTGGGCGAGGTGGTGGTTGTGGTGGATTTCACTCAGCTGTGCAAGGCCAACTGTTAACGGAGTTGTCTGTTATGTTAGTTCAAATGGAAAAAAAAACCAACAAAGTAAACCCAAACAATCCCAAAAGCACTCCCCCTGCACCCACCCTCTCTCCCCCATGACCTGGGCCAGTTTCAGGATATGGCTGCTCCACAAAGCTGTGGACTCACTACAACCACTGGGGCAGCAGCCTTCAGGGAGCAGGGATGAGAAGTCTTAGGTGACAGGGGAAGGCCTAAGTCCCGATGTGCATCCAAAGTGCCACTCACACTAAACCGTGCTTTGAGCCAGTAGCGCCTGGCAGAGCCTTCTTGTCTTCTCACTGCAGAGGGGGGCAGAGCCTCTGAGGGCAACCCCTCAGCCACTGGCCCCCTGAAGCTTAGGCTGGTGGTGTAACTACGGGCCCCCTCGCCAGGAGGCACAGGGCAGAGCTGCTGTCCTGCAGTGGCCTGGCCACATCACCGTCCCCTTCTTACTGAAACAGCAGCAGAAGAAACTCTCTGAGACTTAATTTGGAGTTTTAGAAAGCAGGCATTCTTTATTGGCTCCAGGAACATAGGGGATCGCTCCTCCTAGTGTGCACACTGAGTAAAATGAAGATACATATTATTTGGAATAAAACATTTGCATATTCATTGTACACTACATATTCACTGTTATTCACACTTAGGATTGGTTATGTTTCTCACTTCTAATGTAAATTAGTACACATCCTCAGATAGCACTAATGAAGTGTCTCTGTTAACTATGCACACTCCCCAAACGGGGTTTTGCCCTCTTTTGGGGGGGCCATTTGAGTTGGAGGTCGTGATCTCCCACTACCACAATTACCTCTGTCCTGCTCTCAGCCGATTTAATGTTGATGTCTGTGGGCTATAACGTTTTATCAGCTTGGCTCCTTTCATGCCTAGAACCCCCTTTCTTGAAGGCCTCTCTCTGCATTCTTGCCTACTAGCCTAGATAACAGTGTCCCCTCTTCTACCATTTGTTCTTTTCTTGATGCTGCCCACCCTTGAGATGCCAGGCTAAAGAATGTGCC
>NW_009627240.1:0-9883 GCF_000690535.1 Cariama cristata | reverse complement strand
CGCGGGCCCTTCCACGGGAGAGAAGTTCACCGAGCCCTTTAGGAAGTTCAGGTGGACACCAGCACTCGTTATGACCTAGATGAAAGGGAACACAACCATGAGTCAGATAAGAGTAAGGGCATCTGTTCAGCTTTCTGCTCAAGATGAATTCTGATTCCCATAGACCATTTTCAGGGACAATCAGGGCAGCCAAGAAAACAGTGACATGCAGAAATGGCTGATAAAATTGCAGCGAAACGTCTGTTGACATTGATTTTGAGCCTGCGGGCAGAGATGAATGATTGAAACACTAGGCTTGTTAAAGCTAGAATGCTTTTGATTTCTCTTCTCTGTGCTGAACAAGATTTAGCTGGAGGGAAGTTAACAATCAGCTAATTGACATTGAATTAACCATGAAATGCAGTATAACTACTTTTCTTCTGAAGTACTCTTCAGCAATGCTTTAACAAGGCTTTTAATTATTGATTATTGCTTATAACACACAGTAGATCTCCTTTTATTTGTTTTAAAATCTCATGTCCTTCAAAGGTGTCAGCCCAAGTACTCTCTGTAGTTCACCTATCTGCTAATGGAAACCAAACAAATAATCAAAGACTAACTGTACCTTCTTTCTCTGGCAAATCATCATAGCATAACACATCAGTTTTTCCACTATCCGGGTCAGGTTAAGAAACAGATCTTCCATAAGAGTAAGGTTAGAAAATCCATTGTATCCTTCGGCAAAGGTGGGGCAATTGAGGGAGAACTATGGTGCATTTTCAGATAATCCACTGAATTGCCTATTGCCTTTGTGACATGTCATGGTTTAACCTCGGCAGGCAGCTCAGCACCACACAGCTGCTCACTCACTCCCCTCCCAGTGGGATGGGCGAGAGAATCAGAAAAGTGTGAAAACTCATGGGTTGAGATAAAGACAGTTTAAGAGGTAAAGCAAAAGCTGCATGTGAAAGTAAAGCAAAATAAGGAATTCATTCACTACTTCCCATCAGCAGGCAGATGTTTAGCCATTTCCAGGAAAGCAAGGCTTCATCACACATAATGGTTACTTGGGAAGACAAATGCCATAACTCTGAACGTCCTCCAACTTCCTCCTTCTTCCCCACAGCTTTCATTGCTGAGCATGACATCATATGGTATGGAATATCTCTTTGGTCAGTTGGGGTCAGCTGTGCCAGCTGTATTCCCTCCCAGCTTTTTGCCCACTTGCTGGGGGTGGGGGAACAGTGTGAGAGGCAGAAAAGCCTTTGATGCTGTGTAAGCATCGTTTAGCAATAACTAAAACATCAGTGTGTTATCAACACTATTTTCATCACAAATGCAAAAGGCAGTGCCATATGAGCTACTATGAAGAAAATTAACTCTAGCCTCGCCAAAATCAACACAGAACAATAATAGCATTTGAAGAACTGTCACATGCATGAGCAAAAAAGAAAATGCTTGTTTGCTGCACATCTGAGAACCAGGGATGGTACTGACAGCAGTAGGCACAATTATCATCAGTGCAGCTGCATATGCTGCATGTCAACTACAACAGGGTTACTGCTCAGCACACACTGGGGAGATGGCAAAATCTATGTTGCTAATAGCTGCGGAGAGTGAGAGAGTAGAATATTGCTCAGAGAATTATGCTGAATGCATCAGAATAACAACTAGAAAAATATTGGTAGAAGTCAAATACAATAGAAGACATATTTTTGTGTGTTTAGAAATTCTGTTGCAGCAGTGGACATCACTCCTTAAGGTAACTGCTCTCTCACCTGTGAGATGTTCTCGTTTCCTTACAGTAGCACAGGGACTTGGGGAAGCCAGCATCCTCTGAGACCTCTAACCTGTAAGCACCTTCAAGATAGTGATCCTTCTGTCTTTGATCCTCTTGGTCTTGTTTGTCCAAAAATCCTGCCTTGGCCCTGAGAAATCATCCTAATCAAATGTTCGTTACTGTAGGAGCATGCTCATCACCACTACCAACACCAAAACTTTTTGTACAATAAAAATCCAAAGAGCTTTCAAGATGACAGCAAGGCAGGCACATGCTGTTTGTAAAGAAGGGATTGCAATGCCAGCATGGCTGAGCCAGATGGGGCATTGTGGGATAAATCTGTTACACTAAGCACATGAAGGTGTAGTGTGCCCAGAACAGTGGGTAAAAAGCTTATGGGAATTACTCTTCCAATTCACTATAAATGGGACAAAGAAAATTGTTCCCGTGGGACAAAGAAAATTGTTCCAGTGGCCCACAATACATCTAGCAGATTACATAGCCTACAGACTTTAACCCTCCAAGGGGCAGTCTATGACGCTGTGTTCCTTTTCTATTCTCCAGTGCTGCAGCGCTTTCCTTCTACCCTCATCTATAGCCAGGAAATAAGTTTTAGGTTTGCTTTTTTTTAAAAAAAAAAAAAAAAACAAACCAAAACAAACCTAACTTGTAGAGCACAATTTATCAAGCCAGCAAGCAACACTGCCTAGAGGGAGTGGAGTGCTGAAAAAGAGAGAGACAGTATCACTTAAAGCTTTGAGTTCACACAAAGCATTCCCATTCAGCAGGTGTAGACATCAAAATAAATAGCCCTCTGGCAATCTTCCAGATGGCCTAAATCTCCAGGCATATTCAGTCTGATTACCTTAGATTTTTTTCAGGCTTGCTGTCTCTGCATTTACTTGTTCTACCTCCTTGCCAGCTACAGAGAAACAGCTGTGTCTGGCCTAGGGTGTGAACATCTGGTTCTGACTGTCATATCCAGCTGTGAGTCTTCTGCAACACAACTCCATTAGCTACTAGTATAGACAAGTGCAAAATAATGAACATTGGAAGAAACAATTTTAAACTACTCATTCACAGTAAAGAGGGTCTAAATAAGTTGCGGCTTCTCAGAAACATGGCCAAGTATAAATGAACAGAACAGTGAGAAAATCAG
This sequence comes from Cariama cristata, assembly GCF_000690535.1. Taxonomy (NCBI): domain Eukaryota; kingdom Metazoa; phylum Chordata; class Aves; order Cariamiformes; family Cariamidae; genus Cariama; species Cariama cristata. Next base: position 6,965 of record NW_009627240.1, on the reverse strand, counting down.
GCAGGTACTCTAAACTGCGGAGGCCAGAAACCATTCTCTACTGAAAGGATAGAGTGACTATTATTCTCTTGTTGAATGACTGTTTTAATCTTTAATCTGCTTCAGCCTACATTGCTGGACGTCATCTGGGTGCATATCCTAATTTGCAGAAATTGCTATCAGTAATAATCAGTGGCATGCTGTCTTCCTGAATCTTGAGATCAGATTCAGGCACTTTAATACAAAAGCAAGTCTCTAAGAAGCATGTGAATGGCAAGGAGAGCTGGAGGATCAAGTTCATCTCCCAAAGGCACTAGCAAGCCTGGAAAAGTCAGGCAGGCTGGGCAGGTGAGAAGTACTACAGCTGCCTGTGCTAAGTGGCTGCTGCTGCCTGAACCATAAGGGACAGCCTCAGGCCCTGTTCTGGAACAGTGTTCTGCAGAAAGAGTGAGAGGGGGATTTCACACATGTAGGTGCTAGTGGCATTACATGTGCTTGCTGGAATCATCAGTCTGGGCCAGACTGTGCTCAGCTTTTCCTCAGTGAGGACAGGTAGGAATTTGGAAGGAAAAGGAGGAAAGAAGAGACAAAGAATATTAACACTGTCCTGCATGCCTTTGGCTCCATGAAAGATCAGCCATTTTTCTAATACTCTCCATCAGCTCATGGGTATACTCTGTGGCACACACAGCCCACATTCTGCCACAGGAGAACTTATAAAATCTCCCCATGACAATATAAAACTGGGGCATTCAGGACTACCTCAGAACTGCAAGCTCTCAGAAATAAAAGGGAAGAAACAAATGTTTACCAAACCAGGACTGTAAGGAAGATAGAATGGGACTCTCATGTGACTCACATATCAATACAACTGCTAACTACACAGTAGGATAAAGCCTCCATCAACCTGTGCAACTTCATTACAGCAGCTTAATTTTATGCTACTGATCCTGGTGCAACTACCACAGTCCGTCTCTGGCTGGGGCATACCCATGGTATTGGTTTAACTTGTGTTGCATATTCTCTGAAAGCCAAATCACTGTGAATTATACTATTACCTCCTCCACTCTCTCTTCAGGTGAGTACACACTACCATGTACATTATGGTGATGTTCAACCTCAGTGTTCCCATGCAAGTTGTAGATTTGCAGTATGCTCAGACAGAGCTGGAGGCAGTGCTGCTCTTACCCTGTCCTTCCAGCTGTAGCACTATTTCTCTCCTGGGGCAAAATCAGAGATTCTTCTCAAAGCGGATTAGTTCTTGTCTCTACATTTCTTGGCTAGTCATCCAGGCTGCTGGTCTCATGGGGAAAGAGCTCCTCATACACCATTCCTCAATGTTAGGTTTGGCTGGTGGAGCTATGGGTTCCACAGATTCCTCCATCTCCCATTCTCTGATTCTGGATGCATTTACTTGTCAAGACCAGGGAGTGTAATTAGAAGGAACAGGTCCCAGGACGCCTCTCCCACTTCTGGCAGCTGTCAGAAGAGGTGTGAGCTCAGCACTGCTGAATTCCACGCTTCAGTCACACCCTTTGGAAACTCTGCAGTACATCCATCATACCAATAGATCACAGTCCCAGCCAAGATGACCACCTACAACAGTGGGTCATGGAGCTGAAAAAACAGCAGTTCTATTTTATTATCCTTGAAGCAGAGTCTCCTTCACTGCAAGCACCAGCACTTCCACTATTCCCTGCCTATTGCTCCACCTATGCTTTGTGCATTAGTGTTCCCCCTCTTATTCTCCCATGTGTTTTCTTCTGGATGAGTGGGTATTAAAACAGGCTTGGACAGCTGAAGGCTTTCCCAGTCTTGATTTGATGGCTGGCTCTTTTTGTTTCTGAGAGGGGCTCTCAGACCATACTGAAATGGTCTACTTCACTAACCACTCTTGATGGCCCAACAGGTTCCTATTATACTAGTTAATCTCAATATTAACACTGGAAGATTTATATACAATATAGAAAAAACAATTACAGACAGATCCGAGAGCAATATATGTTTCAGTAGGTTACAATGTCATGAGCTGCTTTTGCTTTCATAGATTTTTTGCCAATTGGGAATTTTCCCTCAAGGAAGTTCCAAAAACCTTCTCAGCCCCTAGGAAACTATTTGTTTGGCGCAGTTAACTTAGTAGCTTTTAAAATTTTGTCAAACACATCAAACCAAATGACCCTCAGGCAAAGATCTTGCATAGCAAGTTTCAACCCACACAAACTTCTAGTGCTAGCTTGTGAACCTCTGGAAGCACAGACTTACAAAGGACACTGTGTATAGAGGGTGACCTTCTAAAGCTTTGATCCTCCACAAAAAAATGAACCGGAGAAGTTTCCTTAATTTCACCAGATCTGGTGTACTGGCCGCCTGGTACCTGTTTATTCATTTGTTTTGTATTTAACTGTAAGTCTTTGGGGCTAAGACTGGCAGTCCAGGTTATAAAGACCCTTTCGAAATATGGATCCAGTCCTGGCTGCAAGCTGCTTTAATACGGTTAATCATCATAACTAGCCTCAAGGCCTGGCTGTCTGTCCTTTCCTCTCCCCATACTTTACAAAGTGGTAAGCAATCTTTCTGCATGCACCTTTCCAGAGCTCTGTCTTGTGGCATGACAATCATATATGCTGTTCTCAACAGCCTCTTATAGGAAACTCTGAATACAGAATGTCCAATGCCAATGGAAAGAAAGCTGACTTCCAAAACATGCTGCTGCAGAATGATATCTTGCACACCTGGCCTCTGTACCAGGCCACATTAACACAAATAAGAATACTGTGATCAAAGCTGATAAAATGACTTTTTATAGATGCCACATATAATCAAAGATGAATGTTCACTTTTTTAATTATGCAAAAAGTGAAGTAAGTGATGAATTACTCAAGACGCAAGTGTATCTTTATGTAGAATGGTGCCCTGCACACTTGCAGCTCTGTTTGTCTATTTATAATACAGTGTGAGCTCAGGTGACTTGAATGACAAGGATCATGCAGAGAGGCAGAGCACCATGTCATGGCCTCTCCAATATTCACATTTGTCTTTTCTTACTATACTTAATAAAGCTCAAATGACAAAAGGTGAAATACTGTATGTGTTTTATCTCATTATTAATTAAGCATATTTATCTCTTAAATCAGAGGTGACTTGCACCACAACATCACTAATTAAATTAAATATTGATGTGTGATGGTTGTGTGCCGAGGCTGCATGGGTAAGTGGAATTGCCATATCTAATTAACATCTTACAGGAGTAGCCCCATTAGATTTGTTAGTTAAATCTCCAAATTGTAATAGTAACAAAAGCGTAACTACTACTTAACAATCCTAATGAATAGGAGCCTCATCAGATTTGATGAATTCTTCATCCCTGTTTTGGGGGCTGTTGAGTAGACTTTTGTTGTATTATTGTGAGGTTGTGAACTATTTAGAACTGGTAACTCTACTGTGCTTTACCTTCAAGTCTGTGTGGCAAGGCTGCTTATTCGCTCTTTTGAAGAAACATATAGCAGCATCATGAGGTTAAAGATCAGAAAAGCACTTGAGATGACCCTCCCTGCCATTATTTCAGCAAGGCCTCAGACTGCCCTCTTCCCACGAGTAGTACATTGCATGTGTATGAGACAGACTGTCTAGAGAGACCGCTTGCCCTCTCTCAAACATGCAAGGCTGGCGCCCTAGGTTTTGAAGTGCTACCTTCTACCTTCCTATATACAGCAATTGCTCCTTGGAGAAGACAACAAGGATTTATTTTTTTTTTAAATGCTCATTAAATTCCAGCATCTTATAAGCAGTTCAGTGATGCTATCACAATTCTGATTACCGTTCTACTGTATGCTGAACTGAGAATACAAAATTATTTCACTTGGGATTAGATACGGATTCCAGCCAGGATTTCAGGATGAACTACAACTCTATCACTCCTTGCAAAATATACTTCAAATAGTAGTTGTTACATAGTCTGGGTATGTTACATCATTTGAAGTGATTAATGCTCATGATCATTTAACTACTACAGATGCTATTCTTAGCTGTGACTGAGAAAAAAAAAAATAAAATCAAGTGCATTATGAAACTGTTCCCCAATCTGTGCTTTAGAAACTGTTCCAAAGCTAGCCATTCTTCCCAAGAGTCAGAGAAAATAATTCTCCACTGACAAGACTCCTTCTGCTACTCTTAAAAGTAAATGACAATACAGGGCTTTGTGTCTGACAAACTGTCTCAGGGCTACTGCAATTACATCGTGAGGTTCTGGCAATAAGAAGGGAGTCAATCACCGATTTTCTTCCCTTCTTTCTGATTACAGCTGATCTTGGCTGGGTTAAAGATATTTATTGTTCCTCACAATGAAATGGTACAAGTGATATTTCTTATTCCATTATCACCATGTCTTTCCGCCCTTCTTACTGCTGTTTCTCCCACAAGTATCTACCTCCCCAATTTTATTTACCTTCCCACTTGTGCACAGAGTAAGTTACAATTTGGATTTTAAAATGCTGTAACAATTTGATTAGAAAACAACTGGATATTTTGACTTAAACATGCTAGTCCAACAGCACAGAACTGAGCTGAATCACAGTCAAAACAGATTGTTTGCTAAGTAGAAAAGCAACCATGAAGAAACACACACCTGTATGCAGACAGACTGATCATTTAAAAATTAGCAAATATTACTGGTAATAGAATCAGTCAACATTTGTCTTGAGCTTTGTATCTTCAAATAATTTCTAAGATCAGCTGGTTAAGAAATGCTAGAGATGACCATTTCACTATGTAAGCAGCTGGTTAAAACACCTGTATCTTCTGGGAGCCCAGCTTCAGTTGAGCCATATGTCCCCCATGGACAGAATTTTACAATGTATAGCTCTTCCAAATCCAGGTGTTCAAAAACAGTACCACCATAGGACACTTCAATGTTAATCACCAGTCAGCAGTAACAAGCATTTGCCCCGCATCCTAGACCTTTACTTTCATCACCGTAGCTGTGCTGCATACTTGCTGTCTCGCCCCGGTCACTCTGCCTGACAAATAGTACGATCTCAGAACACACTGCTCTTGTGACATACTCGACAACAAGAACTACTGATAGCTCAGGAGCCAGGGCAGTTAGCTGTGTTATTTGGAAGTCATTTCCTTCCTTCACCCTCAGTTGGAGCAACAAGCCACAACAACATGACCACATATCTTACCTGCTCTTCAGGCCTTCACAGCATGGATCAACAACTGAGATTTTATTTTGGTAACTACCATGCAACAATGTATAGCTTATTTTTTGAGCAGCAGTTTTCGCAGGCCCTAAAGAGCAGTGACCCTCTTAGGGATACTGGGCACAGTACTAAGAGAAAAGCTAAGCACCTTTGATGCTTAGTGGCTGTTCCTAGAGACTGCCTTACTCAGTTACTCCTGCCATGGCAGCTACTAATAGCTGTATTTCTTGCTTACTATACCAAAATAGAAACCTAGCCCAGCATCACACACATATTTACATCAGTACCTTTCCCTGAACTACAAAATAAAACTGAGTAAAGAATCAGGGCTAAAGTCTCAAAATCACCCTAAACCTACTGCTGCAGCCATACAAACCCTTGCTACCATTTCACTTTTCCACCTCCCCCTACCAATCCTTATACATTAGAAGAAATGTGCCATCACCTTTATAAGCTGTTTTGCTCTCACAGGTACCACCTGCCAGCATGACTCAGCAGTAATTAGTCAGCTAATCAAGACCAGGCTGCTTCAGCCCTTAAAAATAGCACGATTGTATAGAAAAGGCTTTTTGGTCCTTTCTAGAGTCTGGTTAGCAGTAAGAGTCTGAAGGGAAATACAAAACGCTAGACCTCATTTTGGCAGATACTGCTCTAAATGTAGCACAGCATCTAGCCAGGGGGGAGAGACTTCTTTTGGTCAGACACAAATGCTTTTTCAGCAGGTATAAGCAAGCTTAGAAGTTCTCACTATGCAGATACTAAATGCAAACGTTAACTGTGCAAGTGCAAACATATTGCTCATGTTTTAGTGAAGTAGCAGAACAAGCTCTCTTATTTTTTCTACAGAGCAGAATCATACCTGCTTATGGGATGAATCTCCCTAAGCATTTTGGGATGCAATGTTGGCAGCTCTTTTCCTAATATACTAAGGGCCAAATGAATTATCTCTTGTGCTAACCAACTAGGCTGCCATCAGATTTACTGATATTCCAAGCAATGTCTCAAATTAATTTTTAGGTACCCTGGGAGGAATTGTCTGAGCAGCCAGGGATCAGGCTAGGAAAGCTAAAGCCCTGGTAGAATTAAATCTGGCCCTGGACATCAAGGGCAATGAGAAAAGCTTCTATAGGTACGTCAGTGATAAAAGGAAGACTAGGGAAAATGTGGGTCCTCTCCAGAAGGAAACAGGAGACCTGGTTACCCAGGACATGGAGAAGGCTGAGGTACTCAATGACTTTTTTTGCCTCAGTCTGCACCGATGAGTGCTCCAGCCACACTGCCCAAGTCGCAGATGGCAAAGGCAGGGACTAGGAGAACGAAGAACTGCCCACTGTAGGAGAAGATCAGGTTCAAGACCATCTAAGGAATCTGAAGGTGCACAAGTCCATGAGACTTGATGAGATGCATCCATGGGTCCTGAGGGAACTGGCAGATGAAGTGGCTAAGCCACTGTCCATCAGATTTGAGAAGTCATGGCAGTCCAGTGAAGTTCCCGCTGACGGAAATGTTATCCCCGTTTTTAAAGAGGGAAAAAAGGAAGACCTGGGGAACTACAGGCCAGTCAGTCTCACCTCTGTGCCTGGTAAGATCATGGAGCAGATCCTCCTGGAAACTATGCTAAGGCACATGGAAAATAAGGAGGTGACTAGTGACAGCCAACATTGCTTCACTAAGGGCGAATCATGTCTGACAAATTTGGTGGCGTTCTGTGACAGCATTACAGCATTGGTGGATAAAGGAAGAGCAACTGATGTGCGTCATCTACCTGGAGTTGTGCAAAGCATT
>NW_009627239.1:16963-33220 GCF_000690535.1 Cariama cristata | reverse complement strand
CCGGAACCGAGGTCAGGCTGACTGGCCTGCAGTTCCCCGGATTGTCTTTCCAACTCTTTTTGTAGATGGGTGTTACATTTGCTAACTTCCAGTTTGCTGGAATTTCTCCAGTTAACCAGGGCTGCTGGTAGATGATTGCGAGAGTTTTGGTAAGTTCTTTTGCCAGTTGCCTCATTATTCTGGGGTGAATCTCATCGGGACCCATAGACTTATGGGAGTCTAATTGGCACAGCAAATCACTAACCATCTCCTCCTGGATTATGGGGGCCTCACTCAGCTCCCCATCCCTAACTTCCAGCTACAGGGGTTGGGTGTCCCGAGGACAACTGGTCTTGGTATTGAAAACTGAGGCAAAGAAGGCACTGAGCACTTCTGCTTTTTCCTCATCCCCTGTCACTACACTACCCTCTTCATTCAGCAAATGATGGAGACTCTCCTTGACCAGACAAGATACATTTTAAGTGCTAGCAGCTACTAGTAGAGTAGTTTTACTTTTGCTTAGTATAATTAGTATACTAAGAACTATTGCACATCTGTTGCTGAGAATTTTACAAATTACACAAACCGAACACTGGGCTGAAAGTAAAAGGACCCTGCCTTCTTTTAGACTGTAAAGTAAAATCAGGATTAACTTCATTAAAAACAGAACATTCAGGAATGCATAATCAAACAGCTTACTCCCTATCACATTGTTTAACTTGTACAAAAGCTAGATTTCAAAATACTGCAGCTGCATCTCAGTAACGTCCATCACATTTCAGTTACATTAACTTAAAACATTGGGGGTTTTTTCTAACTAGACACCAAACAATGTGTGCAAGAACAATTGCAAAGGTTGTTTCATCAATTTTTTGAAACAGAGGAAAGCAACTGGAAGGAGAAAATACATTAAAAATACCAATAACTAGTCTTATTTACAGAATAGAATCATAGAATTGTTTAGGTGTGAAAAGACCTTTGAGATAATTGAGTCCAACCATTAACATAATACTGTCAACTCCACCATATATTATAAAGCAGAATCACCATAAATGTCAAAAATGCCAGTACCTTTGGTAGAGTCAAGGAAAACTTTGGAGCAATAGTGAATGTTTCCACCTTTACAGATGCTTTCCTACAGCTTTCCTGAGTGGGAATGTCCTTCAGCATCATACCTTTTTATCTCTGACTTAAACTGAATCTTGTAGATTTAGTTTTCTCTGGCATTCCATTAGCTAATCACATAAAGACAAAAGTCTCTCCATGATAGTTAAAGATGGTAATTATCTCACATCTTTGTTCTCTACCCCTCCTAAAAAGGTTTTATAACCCACGCAAAGTAAGCAGGATTAGTCTGTCATTTGGCAGCCATAATGAACACAGTCCCAGTCGTCTAGTTTTGACTAACTCCTATTTCAACTTTTCCCTTTAATAATTCAGTTTAATATTACTGAAGGTGTAGGAAATAACTTCATTGTTGGGCACCAATTAGGCCATTGAAAAACCTTCACTGTACACCATATTTGTTGATAAATCCAAGATGGTGTGCATTAAAAATGAAAATATCTGTGCCACAGACCACATAGAGTGTCATTGCATAAGTAACCTCTTCGTTTTTTACTGTATTTTAAACATTCTTCTGGCTCTAGGATATGCTATACTAAAAAAAATTCCAGATCTAAAATCATATACATACACTTCTATAATCCCATGAAAACACTGTACAATCAATATACCAGAAACATCTAATTAAGACAGCAAGTATTAAGACAATTCCCTAGCTTGACGGAGAACACTTCACAGTCGCTGTACTAAAGGCAAGCCCATTATTCAGTTCATGGTTTCCTGCATTCCACATAATTTGTTTCCACATTATACTTTTTATGACCTAGTAGTTCAATATTTAATTATATTCTTCATACAGACATGTGATATTATGACACCATAACCTTTTTTATGATGGTTTTCAAAATGATTAATTAGGGATGGATGTTGCAAGATATTTCATAACCTCAGCCCTCTATAAAGTTAATGGAAAGAAGGAGTCTGGCATGTTGCAGAAAAGAGCCCAAGGCAATGATTTCTTTGCTAAATGAACTAATCAAAAAGACAATGAAGAGCAGAGTAGAAGAAACAGCCATTGACACTAGCTGCAAGATTTCATTTTGAAACACTTTCTATGATCCTAAGAGCACGCCAGATTTATTTCTGCATTCACTACAGTTTTTTAAAAATCCATATTAAAATTTGGAAACAAGAACCAGATGAAGTTTTCCAGCGCCAAAGCCATGTGCAGAAATAAGAACACTTTTATTGTCTCTACTGCTATGTTCTATTAGGTCTTTCTGCCACCAGAGCATATAGGAGAGCTCAGAGAGTTGTTTATTCCTTTTGAATTCATAGATCCTTTCAGAGTCACAGTTTCCCCATGCTTCACGCTTAGACAGATACCATAGCATTTCATACTACAAACCCAAGTTTCTCTGACTGGGATCTGGTTGAAAAGCTCCAGACTGGTGTTTGTACCAAGAGCAGAAGTCACATAGATAATTGCCTCTCCTCTCTGTCATCACCAAAAAGCTTTCTGTGCCTTCCATTATCCTGTCATTACTGTTTTCTTGTGTTTCCTTTGTTCCCACTGAAGATCGCTCCACCAAAAAGGAGTGGATACAACCAGGATGTTGACAATGAAGGAATGCATCACTTTTCTCTTGCACCATGTGACAAAGAACACACACAGTTCCAGATGGTGCTGACTGCAAAGATCGTTGGGCTATAGCCGGGCTATCGCTTTCTAAATCCCCCCTGCCCAGTCCAACAAATGCACACCTACTTTAACAGTTCATAAACAGTAAATACAAAAATAAGCAACTGGGGAAACTTCAGCAAGAGATACAGTCAGTGAGTGAACTATGATCACACATGATGCTTGGTCAAAAAAGAAACACAAAACTGCTGAATACCCATGATCAATTAGTTACATTATGTAATCCTAACACTTTGCACCATAAACAGCATGTGTGTTATTGTAAGACAGAATGAGCACCACGTATATAAGATGTCATGATCCTCACCTAGCCTTTTGTACAGAATTACAGAAAGTAAATTTGTACAGAAAGTAAAGACCATATATTTCTGTTGTGCCAGAACAGATTTCTTTTAACCTAACTTACTTTTAAAGGATGTATGTGTATTCTAGAATGGGGTAGTTCACCAGTTTCCCTTGGGCTTTTGTTTTATTGCCTAACTGTTCTTAAAAGTTTAAGATACAAATGAGCATCCCAATGCAGTTATCCTGCCTGTGATAGAAGATAGCATCATAAGGCAGAAATTTGCTATTTCCACATGGAAATTTAACTGTAAAATTCTTCCAGTAAATCAGTTCTATTATTAAGGGAAATGACACGCTACTGGTTTACTGCCAACAGCATTGATGATTAAAAAGGCTATTCTGCCTGGTTTACCTTATGCTGTAGAACAGAGAACTATAACACCTTCATATCTCAGTTTAGTCTGTCTCTACAAGGATGACACTGATGCTTACCACCTTTGTTCTTTCAAATCTGTTATTGAAAACTCATTTGTAAGAACCAAAAGCATTGCTACATCCTAATGGGATTCTGGCTGTCACACAATGAAACCTCATCTATCATTTCAGAAATCACCCTGGCTTGGACAAAAAGATTCCTGTGTTCAAAAGTGGCATTAAAAAAACAGCCAAAGCTGAAAAAAAGGATTTACCAAGTTTATAGCCAGGGTTTGGTGAAGTACTTCAGAATTTGCATACCTTTAGAGAATATTTCAGTGATGTGCTTAAGTGCCTAATGAATCAGGATCACTGTGAACATACATTTCCAAGGGTAAGGGAAAAGAGACAAAGAGAATTTTTACATGCGTCTTGTGATTTCTGCTTTTTTTGTATTGACATATAGTCAAGCATCCTTACTATTTGTTACTACTTGGTTGAAGGATGTGTTTGTTTGCTCTCTGTCATCTCTTCCAATTTTTAATGTTAAATAGGTTATATTTCCATCACTGAGCAAAATCTCCTGACTTCATCTGAAATGGTAGACAAGTCACAGCCCCCTCATTTAGGAGATAATGAGTGTTTGGGGCAGGTGAGTTGGACAAGGTCAGTTCTAGTAGAGTTGGGAACAGAACCCAGATCCTCATTACGACAGGTAAATGTTTTATTCTATCATTTTTTCCCAGCTAGCCCCCAGGATGAACATCTCAGAATTCTGTGTTTGGGATGGATAAAATGGAGCTATTCCAACAAATGCACTTCAAAAAGGCAATAAAACAGGGAACAAAGGAATGCACACAGTGATCCAGATTCCCAATAGTATTGGGTGGTTAACATGCAATCGAAAGCAAGAGAACTGCCAAAATACTCCTAAACGTATGGTTTAAGAGAGATTTAGACTAAAAACTTAACAGTCTTGTTTTTACATGATATCATTTTCTTTACCAGAACAAAAAAACAGAATCCAAAAATTCTGGTTTAGGTTAGAAAGAATATATGCAACCCAGGAGTCCAAATACTGTGGTTATCTCTGGTGATCTGTAAGCAGCCAGAACTGAAGCATTTTACTTCACAGAATGACCGTACAAAACAGAAGTCTGAAATTCTGAAAACCCCAAATACAGGTTTTGTAATTGAGCTCACAAACTTGCAATTTAGGACACTAAATTTCTAGAAGACGAACCAAGTTTAAAAACAATCAGACCAAATAATATAAAATTAAGCAATCAAAATATAACAAATCCCAAACTTTCTTACACAAACAAAAATACTGCACTAGAGGATGCACAAATGCAGCTGGAAACAGTTAACATATGCAGGGTCCCATTGTTAGGGATTAGTAAAACATACCTGTACTGAAAAACTCCTTAGTCAGCAATGACACTGAAAGAGAAAAAGCTGGATGTGATAGTCAACCGCAGCATGAATTGAGCTAAACAGAAGATGCACAGTGTAATGTGAACACAGGATATCTCTGGCAACATCTTTCCAGTAAACATCTGAGGTACTAATGGTATATAGTGTAAGCTGCGGGTTTAAGCACATCTGTGTATAATTCTGGCTACTCTTATTCAAAGCAGGTGAAATCTAAATGAAAGGGTCACAGAGGAAAGCAATTACTTTAAATCAAAGGAATCCTATTCTCTTAAGTAAAGACAGAAAGAGCTTGGGAATTAGGTTAGCTGTGGTAGTGCCTGTGTATGCTCACAGAGATCAAACATCAATAAGAAAACTTTTAGGATAAAGTGTGCAAGAAAAAATCCAGATGGCTATTACTTAACTCCTAAACCAGAAACCAGTAAGGTGCTAACTATCAGAGAGGAGAGGTCTAGAGCAGAACACATCTGCTGCCCATGATCCTCTATGGAAATAGGAAAGGAACGGGGAAAGGCAAGACATAATTGACCAATTTGAAGATGGAGGCTAATCATTTCATGAGAAAATCTACTGTAGAAGGATGCATTGAACACCTGAGGTGCTTTTCAGTCTTATATCTTAAGAAAGGATGGTCTTGTGACCAATGCACTAGCCAGAAAGTTATGTTTTGTCCCAAACTTTCTGTACAACATTGCTCAACCCAGAACACAAAGGACTTTATTTCCAAAACTTCTGAACACTTACAACTATAGAAGGAGGGGCAGGAGGTGCTCTAAAGTTTCTCAAGTTGCATAAGCACAGGCAAAAATTAGCAATTTTCTGTTTCTGCTTTAAGTCCTTATCTGTACTGTGGAAATAATAAGACATTGTTCCAGAGATGTGTTGTAAAGCATTAATATTTGTTTGATACTTAGCTATCACTGTGATTAATTCAAATTGAAAATGCTGTTCTTTAGCAGCGATAAATCTGCGTGTGACCAAAAGAAAAATTTAAATCAATTATTGCTAAGCAGGAAAGAAAATCCAAATCAAAACCCTGCCAGATGAGAGGCTAGATGTCCTGATATGACCTTATATGCAGTGGGATGCCAACACCCTCCCAGACAACACAGAACTCAGTAAAAACAAGCCTTGACCTAGGCAAATTAACTGGCAACTTACACACTCAAAGCCAACTGGCCCAAGCACATACTTAAGAGAATCACCCGCTCTGGACTGACTTTTTTCCTTTGAGCCTCTGTGCCAAAGCAAACAAACAATTAAGATTGCTACCTTAATTCCCCCATTGAGAGTTAAATTAGTAAATATTTGCTAGAGGATTCAGAGAGAAATGTACCACAAAGAGAGTACTCGTTTGCCGGGTTTCCATCTTGTTTATGTGAACAACCAGGCCTCAGTATGTAGTTTGTGAGCCTGCGCATCGTAGTCCTTTACCCAGAGAATGTAAATATGCTCCCTAGCTTCCCAAGGCTTAGAGGATGGAAAATAGAAACAAAGACAACTAAAAAAAGAAGGATTCAGGCTGGAGTGTTTCTTAGTCATATAAAGTGGGTGTGACTGTTTCTACACTGGACTCTTCTAGCTGTCACAAGTGAGGGGGTGTTAGGGTAACACCGCTGTAACTTGGTAATACTCAGGGTGCTTGTATTCTGAAACAGCCTCCGAGCGCTTAGAGTAGGTATTTGATAATTACTCTGGAGGAAGGAAAAATAAACTCTGTGTTTTCTGCTTTTGCTACCTACTATTGTCTGTACTCCCTCTTTAGGTATAGAATTCTAATCTATTGTACTCAGATACCTACATTTACATTACAATTTGATATGTATTTAAACATCTACATAGAATTAATCACAGAATATGTAATTTTATGTTATTCTGAAGCTGCTTGAAATATTCCTAATAATACAGATTCGTACTTCTGAAATAACACAGTTACTGTCAAACTACCTGACCACAAAAACATCCTGACACGAAGACTCTTCTAATGTGAGGGGGAATGGAAGGTGCCCACCTTGCCCGACTGAGGAGGAAGCAAGTCCACCTTCCCTATGGCTTGAAGCTGACAAAACAACACCAAGACACAAGACCTTTCTAAAAGCTCTTTAATCTGACAACTGAAATCAGTCTCCTATTTTGTTTCCTGCAAAAGTGGCCAGTTTTCACTTTTACATTGTCACTTTAAAAGAGCTAGAAACAAATTCTCAGCCTCAAAATTTCCACTGAAAATGGAAATATTCTGCCAGGTGTCTTTTTTATTTGGTAAACAGATAACATGTAATCTATAATTACACTAGTAGAATATCAGCTAATAAAGAATGTAATAAATACATTTCTGTTAAAAGTCTGAAGCACGGGGATATGTTCAAAATAAAAGGTGTACTCTCTTCAGTAGTACGCACAGTCTTACTATAAACCTGGAGAAAATAATTAACAGAGATGTGATTAGCTAAAGGAATCATCTTTTCTTTGCTCATGAAAGCAGATAAATAGCTAGAAGAGTAACCGAACAGAAAAGCTAGAAAGATTAAAAACATTTCATTAGTTCAAATCAGGTCCTACAGTAATGCAAAGCACCTCACACCTTTAACGAAAAACTTGACGTCAAAGAGCATTGCCTGCCTCCAGCAATCGGCAGGTAAGCAGCAGTGAAAGAAGCGAGCGGTGAGTGACCCACAGCCGCGTGTCCACAGGTGCACTGCAGCACTTCAGCGATGCTCTCCTGCTTACCAAGAGGCTGCACCTCCGGCTCTCCCCACTCGTTTGAGATCAGCTGCAGCACAAAGGTCACAGCTGTTTACACTGTGCACATGTATAGAAAGTGAAATTCATACTCAGATTTATTAAAAGGCTATTTGTTGACCTTATAGGAAACCTACGTTACAGAGTCTCTTACAGACCCGATATTATAATTAGTATCAACAATGCTTCTGCATCCCTTGCTCAAAGCAATATTCTGACATATACCACTATTTCAAGAAATTAGGGACTGGATAGTCTTTAAAAATAATCTGCATGAAAAATATGAGTTTGCAATGTTTTAAATTTTGCTCTTCTGAAAGAGCAGGTCTGATTTTTTTTCCCAGTTTTTGCCTCTTGGATTTTCCATTAGAACTCTGACTCTTTTACCTCTCTGTTTTCCTTTTTGTATCCTACCACCATAACTTCCCCAGAGGGCTTCATCTATGACTCCAGAAGAAAGGTGGTCCATACTTTCATTTTACAGAGGAAAATAGGGTCACAGGTCTCAGATCACACAGCAGGCCAGCGGTAGAGGTAGCAATAGAATCCACATTTTCTGAGCCACAGACTACTGCTTCATATGGACTCTTAAAAGTACGATACAGTGGGGAAATGCTTACAAGAACTAATTATATACAGGGAACTCATTTGAGACCCTAAGTGCAGCAAGAGTTACACAGATAAAGCAGCAAGAGTCTTCAGACAAAGCTGAGAGCAAATTAGACATAAGCAGGCAGGAATATGAGACACACATTGTCTCTGATTTCATACTGAAACAAATTTCAACAAGAAGGCCCTTGTCTTTTGTTATTATGGGTCTTTTGCAAGTGCAGATAGAAAAATGAGAGGAGGTTGGGAATAGCAAAGATCACAACATTTGTTTTAACAGAAGGAATTTAGCAACACACAGCTGAAATGATTACTAATCTGAAATCTAGATATGAGGAAGTACTAAGTCAAATGAGAATGTTTACATTAAATGAATAATTAAAAGCAAGCATAATGACTATTTATAACAATTATTATAAACATGCTATGAAAGAGGAAAGTTATCAGTGCAGTACAAAGAAGAATGTGTCTAGGAGTTAAAGGATTAAATAAGATAAAGAATATTTAAGTATTCATGTCAGAACCAGATTTCTAATGTTCAGACCTGTTAGGCAGCGTAAGTCTCCCAAAGGAAGGAGTAGAGTTTCACTGCATGAGCCTTTTAGCTGGAACATTAAATTAATTTTAAAATGGTCTTTCAAAATTACCTAGTATATATACTCTATTTTTGCCACCCCCTTAGGGTAATGAATGCTACAGTAATATTTATTTCTTCTTGCAGAATACATCCTGCAGATACAGCAATGACATTTTTTTCTCTTCACTGACTAAGGGTATTAAATTACTTACAGATCTAAGGTGCACTTTCTTTTACAGTGAAAGACAGCAAAATAATAGTGAATGGGAAAGAAAAACAAACACGTCATACTAGGCTTTTCTATCTTAGGCAGAGCCCCTCCGTACAGCTGTTTCTAGATGCTAAGGTGCCATGGGGATATAGCAGGATTTCCTTGTGGTAACACCACTAGCTTTTGACAACGGAGAGTTGCAAATATAACCAATCTTTCTCAGCAGCTACCCTATGGCTTCTAACTTCACTAGGAAGACAGACTGTTGCCAGGTGTGCCTTTATCACAAAAGCCGTAAGCGCACACCAATTGAATGTTTGGCTCAGTATTTCTGGTTCTAATCTGTAAGTGAATGGTACAGTTCCTCAAAAAGTAAACAACAAATACAAGGTAGATGATAATATCTTCAGGGTGTATTTCAGGCACTCAAATATTTAAAATAATTGATGGCTCCATTTTCTTAGTAACCACTTAATAGATACGTGCATATGTGGGTTTCTAGCTCATCAGTCTTTCATTGGACCAGCTACATAGTTTGCGTGTTATCACAAGGGATAATAAAAGAACTCTCCTTGAAACACTGGCTCACGACAACTTCAAGCACTGGAGATACAGTTACACCATTGAGACTCAGCTGAGACAGTACGGAGGAATACTTAGTGAATAACGTGCACAATGCAAGCACACGTAATGGAATCAGTGGAGCAAGATGAGGAAGCCACATAGCCTCTTCCTAGATAGCAGATTGTGGTGTAAGATTCCCTATTTAACTGCAACCTTATGTTACTCTTTCCTGCCATTTCATTACCATGCTATGATAAATCTATTTCTCCTGCGAAAACAAATTACACCACAGTTTTAAGGGGGAATCCAGTGGATTTTGACATGACACCAAATTTTCCAGTGTGAAACCTTAGCTTGGATTAGTGGATTAGCTATATGCTTTAATTATTTCTCTATTCAGTGAGGCTGAGGGTTCATAAAACGACTCCACAAAGTAAGAAAAACTCCTGTTCCCTTATAGCATCAAGAGTTGCTCTGGGCCATTTTTTCTCTTACCCAAGTCCATTTCAGAGAACAGTATTACCTCAATTAAATGGAGAGATTTAGGGTTCTGTTTACTTCATTTCTTTGAATACTAAGTAGACTTTCACTGCTATGGTAGTTGCACTTTGTGTCCACTCTGTGGCACGAACACTCATATCCCATGTCATTCACCTTTGGCTATCCAGGCACAGATAGCCCCAAATCAATCTAAAACTCCTTTGGAAAGCTTTCCAGTGAATTTCATTCTAATCATTAAATTAAAGGAAAATTTTGTGCCCTCATACTCATGTAGTGAAAGATTAATAACAAGTTCACCTCAGGATTACAGATTAATTTTAATATAAAGATTTATTTAAAATTTTCCCTTAATTGCCACATATTTAGTACATTTATTGAGAGAAACAATGATTAGAATAATTATTTTGGGTATTCCATTACTCATAGATTTTTTAATTCAAGAGCCATGACATAGCAGATTCACTTACAGAAGGCTGATTAACTAAAATGCTCCTTTTACGAAACCGTTTCCAACTCATGGGCAGGTACCCAGAATGGAAATATTTATTGTAAGATTTCATTTAATTATATAATACAGGAAAGGCAGATATGGATGGCAGCTTGCCATGGAAGACTATTATTCCATTACTTGTTTAGCTAACACACTTAAAGGGAATTATCAGTGTAACTCAAGGTGCATGCATAGCTTCACATTACTACCTGACAGTGTCCCAAAACCTCGATATCTGTGTCATCCTGAGTACTTCTAGGCGTGGCACTCTGCCATTTCTGTTGCGTCTTGCATTAAGCCAATCTTAAGCAGGACTCCAAGAGTCTGATTCTAGCTGCAGGTATTCATAGAAAAATCTAGTGATTAACCAACCCTTTTTCCATAGTAGCTTTTTTTACCTGTAGCAAGAACACCTATGCTTCTGTAGTTATTGCTATTACCTATTCTTATTTCCAGCTGCTTTCTATTCTGGCTGCTATCAGGAGATAAACTCAGACAGAATGGCTAAGAGGATTAGTCATGAGGTATGGAGGTTTTTACCAGGAGGCCACTGGGTTCTGCCTGTTCAGTGACCTACAGAAAATAAGTTTGTCTCAGCTCAGACTCCAGGGGACAAGCATTCTCACTGCAAAAAACCCAATGCTGCAATTCTCTTTGATTTGCCTCCTTACTTGTAGGTTTCAGAGAGCACGAGTTTTAGAAGGACAAAGGCACCAAGCTAACTTCCCCAAGTCCCTGAAAATCTAAGACATGAGAAATTGTTAGTGCAACTTGAAAGAAAGCTTGCAATACACTTGTCTCCACTGTTCTTTTTCTTGACAGTATCCATGAGTATTAATTTTTTCATTTATTTTTTAAGAACGTAGAATGTAGTTTTCAAAAAGCTATTGTAAGTATTGGTATGAACACTGTGTACAAAAAGTGACTATAAACCTGGTTGATAATCCATACAATCAGCTTTTTAATCCTTCTATAGATCAAAATGTAGATTTACACATGTAACAGTGACTCTAAATGATGATAAGCAGGCAGCCTCCTCCCAGACTCTCATTCAAAACAAATCTTTCTTGGGGTTTTTTTCTTTCTTTCCCTTCTTTTCAAGTTAGTTATTCAAGTCAAGTTATTAATGAGAAAGCAGTACAATTATTTTACTACATGAGAGGCCCACTTGGTCATAATCACACTGGAATGTTGGAACAGAGAGGCAAATTCCGTTCTTTGCTATGGCTCAGGGTTTATACTGAAGGGGTAAACAGTGTTGCTGTGACAAACCAGAAAGGGAACAATAGTTGTCAAGGCAATCATTTATATTCTGCTGTGAACAAATTCAGAGCCAGCCATTGTTTACCAAAAGCTGAAAGTGTGCAATCCATCCCTGCTTGCACTAATGCTTGCCAAATCTGCTAGGGGTTAATACGTTATTTTTGGAGACAAGATATTTCTCTTCCATTTGAGGGAGTTTTTCTATCAGATATTTAGTAGCAGAAAGAGACAAGAAATAACTTTAAGGAACATTTTTAGAATATGAGGTAGAGTATTCCTAGCCTATTTCTTTAAGAATTCTTGTATTTCTGGGTATCTTTTCTTCCTACAAACTAACCCACATCAAATGGAATCAAGCGAGGTGGGAAATCACCAAGAATGAGCCACCTAGTTACAGGTTCTGGTCCTGAATCACTGCTAAAAAACACAGAATGGTGTCTGGAGGAAGTAACCTCTTGTTTCCCACTGCAATTTTAAGTCATTTTTCATTTAAAACAAGCAACAATGGAAAAACCATGTTTTTCTGGAATCAAGTAGCTGCCTTTTGTCAGTTTTTGGATGTCAGCTGAAGCCAAGCATACTCTAAGAGCTCTAAGAGTCAGAAGAGAGGTCACATTTGTGACCTGCAACCAGATGGATAGAATAAGTGGTGAAGCAAGGCTGGTCCCTATGAGTGTATAGGATGCTAGCTGCAGTATCTCATGTCACTTCCCAAACAGATTAAACAATGTGATGCAATCCCTTAAAAAGTGTCTGCAAAGTGACACAGTTTTAGGTAAATGCAGTAAGCGGTTAAAGAAGCAGGCAACACCAATTTTACTTCTCAAGTGAACAGTTAGGGGATGAAATGGAACCAGGGAGTGATTACACCTGTTAAAAGACAAGGATGATGCACTGACATGTTAAAATTGCTACTCACTAAGCTAACGATCAGTTCATGGTTGCCTGATGCTCTTTCAGTTTTCTTGTTGTTAACTCTACTAGTTATGTTTTGGGTTGTTGGTTGGGGGAGGTGTGTGTGTTCATATCAATTGGATACACGCTTTCTTTTGTGGTGACTGTCCTTCAATTGCATCACTAAGTTGTATATATAACATATCACAGACCTCTCAAATTCTTTCTAATTCACATAGCAGGAGTCTACCCAGATACTGGATCACAGGACAGGACAGCAGGACTGTCAGCAGACTTCCCTCCCTCTGGAAACTTGTCTCACTGCTCAATATTCCTTAATAAGTGCATTTGGTATTCCCTAATAAGAGCATTCTTTCTACTCTGAGTGACATATCAATACACAACAGATTTCACATTTTGATTACTTTCCCCTCACCATTTCTTCTCAGTATGGTAGGTTATACTATCTTAACTGATAATCTGGTTTTCAGCTGCCTCAAGTCCCAGATTCTTGAATACGTTCTGCAGGGACTGTCCCCAATAGGCTTTTCATGCAGAAATCTGCTCTTGAACAAGAGACATTTTACAAGGACTGAGAGAAGGGCAGCACTGAAAGAGGAATTCCCAGGGAAAATGACTGTATATAACCATTTTTCTAAAAAATACATCAGGGTAGTAAGACATGTGAAGAGTACTCAATATAGAACTAGCCTTCCTCTCTTCTTGCATCTCAAAAGACAGCAGACAAATCTATGCCTTCAGTCATCACTGAAGACGTGTTCTGGATGTGTTTTGGATATGAAATCCCCAGAGAAGATTGCTGTTTCTGTTCACTGACTGGAGACAATGTGCTGGAAGCAAACAAATAGGCTGCGATACACAGCCAGAAGCAAAATCAGCTGGTAAGATGCCACATAGTCACATTCTTCTGAAGGTGCAGGCTCTGCTGTTTCAGGATTTATTTTTTTTTTTCCTGTTCTGCATTCCATACCTTCTCAATACAAATGCATAGTGGTGACCTCTGAGAATAAAGAACAAGATTACCTAAAGTAATTGTAACTATCTATTCAACACTGAAAAAATGAAATAGGCAGAGGTAGTTTTAGATTCTTTACAGCTTTCTAACTATTCTGTATGCCATTCTTTCAGAATTCTCAAATAGCAACATACTTGACAGTTGACTGCCAACCTGGTCTGTAGATCTCCTGCAGTGAGCAAGGAATATTTGTGCAACAGAACCTGACAGTCAGAAGAAAGGCCTGGCGAGGTCCTATGCAGAGACCCTCCTAGGCAGCGGGAAGCAGAGAGCTGTTCCAAGGCCCTGAAGGGCAACTGTGGGCACGTACAGCAATCGGCAGGGCTGCTCCATAACAAGGACCGAGTCGGCAATGTAAACAGGCAGGTTTTGCTTTGTATGTCTGGGTCTGAGACCTGTGTTTCTGCTGACCCTTCCTAGCTAGAAGGGTACAAATTTAAACATGTTAACGTGGGGAGTCCGCTGCCAAGATGCAATCTGCGGCCTGAAACTGTTTTCTCATTGATTAGATGCATATACAAAATTGCCAGTGAAGTACATTGTGACATTGTAACTCCTACCACTAGAAGAAAAAGACAGCGTTTAAAATTATTGACATTTTAAAAGCTGGTAAGTTTTCCAGAGGGGAATGACTTCTGTGTTCACAGAACAAGCTACTTTACTTAAAGTGGCTGACATCCACCGGAGCTCTGTGTTCAACTACTAACAGTAGTTTTTACAACTTTCTTTCGAATATACAATCCAAGTTAGGTAACAGCATCAAAATACATAGTTGTAGATACAGCGTTCACTGTCTCATCAATATGATGAAGCCAAACATTCATTGTTCTCTATTTTTTCAGAGGACCCAATATTATCTATAAAGCATTTTTGTTATTTCAGGTCAAAAGCAGAAAGATTTTAATTTGTCATTTTGAAACTGTGCATGCATTCAACATATTTGCCATATCTTGTAAAGATAAAAAATTCCACTACAGTTTTGAGCTGGTCAAAACTGTGTTCTAGATTCAAAAGTACAGGCTAATGTGTGGTCATAGTCTAGTCACAGAGTTTATGTCCTCCTGATGGAATTCTTCATTCTAGGGAGTTGTGGTTTTGTTTGGGTTTTTGGGGTTTGGTTTTGTGTTTTGTTTTGTTTTTAATATAAATAGGTACTTCTGCTTTATTTCTGACTATATTGCAAGTTTCTAGTTTTGAAGTTCTGTGGTTTGAGCTTGGAGGCTGTGGGGTTTTTTGTACTGTTTCGGTTTGGTTTTGTCAGAGATGGACTCTTTTCAGTTTTGGTATGGAGATTGTCCATCAGAGTTGGACTAGATGATCTCCAGAGGTCCCTTCCAATCCCAACCATTCTGTGAATCTGTAATAGATATACAATAGTATAACATTACTGTTAACTATTACAAATTGCAAAGTAACCATTACAACTAGTATATTTAAAATTAAATAAAGCTGAGAAAAACAGTAATTGATTTAGTACTTAGTGAGCTGAACAACTGAAGCTACCATAAAAATAGCACTTCTTTTGTTTATAAAAGTACAAAAGAACATGTCCTTAAAACTTGTTACATTTTTATGCTTGTTGAAAGCAAGTTCTGTCAGATGTGCAGAAAAACTGTCCTACAAACTTAGAAGCATACCAGAAGTGTGCAACAGTATGAGCACCTAATGCAGTGAAGTATCCACATGAGAACAGAGAACCCTTCTCTTTGGCAGGAACAGAAATAATTATAACTCTTTGTCATTAGCTTTGAACGGTATTAAAATCCGTAGGCTTAAATAACTGTAAACAAAGACTCCCTAGAAAAACTAAATAAGCTGAATCAAACTGCCAAAACCTAAATAAGCTGAATCAAACTGTAACACATTTTAGGAAGTGAAAGAAACTCCATCCAAGTGAAAAACGGGTCAACCTGAGATCCTACAGAACTAGCCCAAAGCAGGATCCTCAGACTGGGTACAGCTGTCCTCCAGTTTGACTGATCCAGTTCTAGCTTGTACTTCCCTTCTTCACAGTATGACCCTCACATTTATTCCCCAACAGCCTCACCTTTGTTCCACAGCAACATCAGTCTCCCTATCCTTCCACCCACAAAGCCGTGGAAACAATTTGCTGCTATTTTTACCCATTCTGCTTGTGTTCCCCTGTGCCTTTCAGTCTAAGCAGGTGGTATCTCCTTCAAATCAGGAACCTTAACTTATTCTCTGCTTTGCAAAATACTCATGTACTGGAGGGATTTGAGTGGAGGAGGAAGGAGATCTAACACGGCTTTGGTTTCTTAAAGGAAGATGTGAGTACTCCTGCCTCCTGTTCGGGCCGCATAGCTGCTGCACCTTCATTGAATGGCTAATACCACACAGCCATGTTCCTGATCAGCCCTTAAATAATACAATAAAAAGCACAGTTATAAATATGATTCCATAAAAAATGACACTTCAACTCCATGTTGTAAAATTACAGCACAAGTAAAAGGAAAGAAAATTACTGAAGCAT
>NW_009627239.1:0-16932 GCF_000690535.1 Cariama cristata | reverse complement strand
AATTGTTTCTTCCCCTACTGATGGATTTCCTTGGGCTGCCATAAGTACTGACTTGACTGAAGTTCATGTAAAGTATGGACTTTTTAAAATTGAAGTGAAGGAAAAGGATCATCATCATCATCATCATGCAAGTGCACTGACACTTGTTTTCATTCAGAAATCCCAGAATTCTCAGCACTTGCATGAGATAGGCCATGATAATAACATATTTTGCAAAGGGGCCAGACAGGGGAACTCCAATGAAAGTTTGCTGGAACAAGACTGGTCCTCTTATAACGTCTCATGGGAGAATACTTCCTTATTTTGTGGTGCCCTCCAGTCCACAGCTTCTAGCAAACTCTGTCACTAAACTTCAGCCAGCTAGTCTGCTGTAGTCTGGGAAAACAATCCTGCCCACAACAGCTTTCGTGACTTCTCGCTTCTCCCAGTGTTCAGCTTTCTTTCCCTTGCCAACCACAAGGGAGGGCAAAGCCTCTCCAATCACACCCAAGCTTTTCTGGCAGCAAGTTCCAGTCTACCCCTTACATTTCCTCCACAGGCTTTTTGCATACTATGCTGGTTCTGTATACATACTACCCAACGAGTCCTCAGGGAATACTTACAGATAGATAAATAGTACTACCAACCTTGTTAATGGCTGGAAAAAATTGGGACAAAGAGGTGCTGAGTTTACAGTGACTCAGAGCCAAAATTAAAACTACCCTTTCTCCCAATGTCCTCTTTCCTCCAGATTGCACTAACTAGAACCAATGGCAAAAGAGGTTCTAGTACACTTACGAATAACACAAAAAAAAATTCACCACATCTCAGAAAAATTATGACATTCCAAATTTGGCTGTATTCTGCATACCATTCCACTTTTTTAAAGTGAAAATAGCTACTGTAAAATATTTTCAAGTGTATGTAACAAAATTATTTAACACAACTAAAAATCCTTATTCCTAACGTAAATTTTTAAAAATACTTTGGCAGTATCTTCCAGCATAGTAAATCTTTTAGGTTATTTTACCAATGTCTTGAATTATTTCATGTTCCAGAAGATACTGTAATGTTTAAAACCCAATACAATGGTATGCAATACCACTAGGAGAAATTCAAGACTAGAATGGGGCAGAATGGCAGAACAGAATTCTAGTTCCAAAGACAAGCTCTAGAATACAGCAGCATCTGTCTGCTGACTCCAAACCTGCAGGTGCTTCTTCTGAGCCTATTTCTGAGCTAAACTCCTCCAAAGGCCCATTATTTAAGTAGTGCTGACAGTTCAGTATACAGCTCTGTAAGAATACAAATCAGTGTGTGGCAGCTTGGAGGAAGAATCTGGCCTAGATCTCAAGCTTTTTACAGCACAATGTTAAACCTATGTGCAGAACTGGCACCCTATTTCAGACACCACTTAAACAGAGGTCCAGCACATTTTATAAGAAATTTAAGCAGTTTGTCACCAGACAGAATCTGCTCTTTCGTGTGCTGTAGGACTGAATCACAAGTGCTGGAGTTGGTTAGAATTTAGAAGGTATAAAATGGTAAATCATATAGAACAAGAATGGTATAAAGATATCTAAAAGAGAAAATAAGCCGTTTCACTTCCAGCTGTGTAACATCACACACTGCTTTGGGACATGTGGGTTCTCAGTAAGCAGAACCAACCAGAGGAAGAATGCCAGGAAAGAATCCTGGAACCGAATTCCAAACTGGAAGAAATGGGAAAGAATCCCAGATTTACCTCAATCTCTCTGCTATTTTATCATTCAATTAAAAGATTTTTTAATAAAGCATTATATATATGAGACCATATAAATCTCTGGAACTTTCTTAAATTCAGAAGGAGCAGGCATTTCTAGAAAAGGTGAAATTTTGTTTTAGCATTTAGGAAAAAAGTTCAGGGCCAATGTGATAATCGGCTATAGCTATTGGATGATAGCTGGTTATTGCTCATGATACACATCTTTCTACTGACTCCCCTATTCTAAAGAACCTGAGCAGCTGCTGACTGCTGCCACTTAATATCCATTCATTGCCTTTAAAACCATTCATACTCCCTGAGGTAACTCAGCATCTGGAGAACTGATTTGCCATAGAAGTAAAGACCTGAGTCCACTCCACAGAGAAAACTGAGGATCTTTCCATGTCAAGCTTCTTAGCAGTAATATTTGATACCATTTACTGAAAAAATCTTATGTTGGCCCTAATTACAATGTGACCTCTGATGCATCTAATTCTGCTGAGACAATAAACTTAGTCTTCTGACAGAAAACTTCCCTGGGGCTTTCTGGTGATGCAGGAAACTGCTTTAAACAGAAGCATACATTTATTAAACCACTTCATGATCTAAAGAGTCCAATGAAATATTAGCTTTACTATCTAAAGGCAGCAAAGGAAACAAATTATTTAAATGCAAGCCACACAGATGGCCTTGATGATGCAATCAGGCAGAACATAAAATCATCGATGAAATGTGGAGGCAGGTATCACATTCAAGGGTGGTGCCTCTTCAGAATGGATTATTGGTACTGTAACTTTTTAGTAACTAAAAATAAATCTTAGGCTATGGGAGGAATAAGACCTTGTTCCACTGTACAACATGCTGGTTTCAATAACAGCAGAGACTGAAAATTCACTACTAGTAATCCACCCATCTTCTGCCCTCCAAATATAAATGCTCTATTTGCTATAAAAGATTCTTAATAAGTTATCTTTGCAGACTTTTTTTCTAATACTTAATGAGTTTATATTAAAAACTATTTAATAATACTTTACTAGGACCTAATAAAAGGCAGTACATATTAAGCATATGATAGTACTGTAAGTCAATACCTTGTTTCACAAGCCAGCAAACAATGAATTCTTCATATTTAACCTTTAAAAGCTGTTTCAACAGGATTTGTCATACTACACACTGGCTGAAAAACAAACTCTAAAGCTGAGAGTCTACTGTAACATCTGTTACAGAAAATTAAACACAGAAAAGTGAAAAGGCATAAAATAATTTAGATGAATGCTGCTGCCAAAAAAATAACTGACATGTGACAGGTCTTTCCTCGTAACTTCACCTGGTCTTAGTGGGAAGTTTATCCAACACTTCCTAGAGCAAACATACAGTAAAATCTAATCTCTCTGCAGAAAGCTCATAAAGGTCTACGACAACTCAGGCTCAAAGGCTGTACCCCATCAAGATTATTTTATTACTTAAGAATAAATTGAGACAAGATTGTATTAAGGAGAGCCTATCTAGTTAAAAGCAACATCAACAAAACATCAAAAACTCTGCCAGCTCCGAGATCAAAGTTTGAAGGTGACATCCTCGTACACAGATCCTTTCAAATTATGGTTCATCCACAGATCATGGAAACAACATTGATGCATAGACTTCAGAACCAACCTGAATAGGCTGAAAATTGCCACAAATGCTTAGATGTTTAAAGCAGGAAAAAAGGGGAATGGTGACGAAAATCAAGACTACACATTTCAGTGCGCTTACTTTGTTTTTCACCAGACGAGAAAAAATGTTGGAAATACCAGTAACTTGGCTAATCAAAAGTTATTGGCTTGCAGCTGCTTTGGCCAGGTGATATTGGTTTTGCTCACTTAAGTTTTATTTTTACATGTAGTAGAAGTTGTGTGTAGTACTGCCAACCTTATTCTTGCACAGAAGATAACATAGCTGTGTGAAAACATTTTAAAATTAAGAGCAGGTTTTTAAAAATTATTTTAAGCCTGTCCCTTTTTTGCTAAAATTTACTGCTATTTGAGTATATTTAACTCATTCCAATCTGGACTGGTACTAAGTGGCCTCCCTATAGCAAAGAGGACCATTGTACAGTATGTTTCCATGCTCCTGTTTCTTCACGGTTACTACCACTGTTGTGCTTCTTCATAACTTAACACATTCGACCTCATGGAATTCAGCCACACTCCGCAGTTAAAAAGAACTTCCTTTTAAATTTGCTTTCTGAATCAACTTGGCTCCTGCAGCAAGGAAGACATGAATTTAGCAACAACCTACTTCACAAAGTTTTTTTGTCCATGAAATGGTTTTGACTTTGCCTCAAAGATAATTTTGCTTTGTGATATTTTGCACTCAGACATTTCAGATGGTATTCATGGAAATACTAATAAACTGCTTAATAAAGAACCATCTGAGGTTTTGATTGAGATTGGTCACAACATAATGAATTTAATTTCATAAAGGGAATTGAACTGCATAACTTTCTACTATTTCTGAGGTCTTCTGTGTTCCACTTCTCTATTCTGGGAGTTGTCTCTTTTTATTCTCCTTGCTTTTTAATATATGCCATCACTCGATGATATAGGAAACAATGAAGCACAGTTGCAGACTCAAAGCCAGCCTGAGTGGGAGGAGGTGTAAAATGTTCTAAGAAACACCTGGACTCACTGCAGGAAAAGTCTATTATTTCAGGGATATGTAGAAACAATGCTGGAAAATTAAGCTAACCCTAATCCTCACCAGGAAAACAGTGCATCCAGCATACCAAAGTCCCACAATCAACTAATACTTTAACATGAATCTCCAGATACTTTTAGGAAAGTTCTGATAATAGCTCACTCTAGAGATACACACACAGTTAACTATGTTGAATTCCCCAAAAGGAGACAAAGAGGGTGAAGTGGGGAGAAGAATCATAGAATCATAGAACAGATTGGGTTGGAAGGGACATTTAAGAAATAAACTCAGTACACTCTTATCCTGGACCACAGAATTTAGTGTTTTAACAAATACAGCTGAGCTTATTAAGAAAGGACACACAAGTTTTCTGCAAATATATTTGAAAATGTAAAAGAAAACATCCAGAGAACATCCACCATCCTTATAAATGGGATTAGTTTTTATAATGAGTCACAAATGCTACAAGATTTTATTAAACAGAAATTTGAGATTAAAAAAATGAAGAAAAGTGACAAGAACATTAAGACCTTAATGTGCAAATAATAACGTTGAATTGGATGATGAAGCAAACACGTTTTAAATCCACTAGTCATACAAAAGTAAATGGTAGAAGAAAAACCAAAAGCTAACATAATTGAAGCATTTGAGGTTGCACGCATCTGGAAGCAAACCTGGAGAATTAAGTTTAGCTGAACATTGCAGCTAAATTAACTTCATTCAAGGAAATAAATAGGCAGCAAAATAATGAGTTATTTCAGGGATGACTTTAGCTGCATGAACTAAATCATCACAAGGTCAGGCAACAGCCATTGTACGTACCAAAGAAACTGCAAGTACAGACAGATCGGCGTGGCAGAGGAGGTGTAGGACTACCTGAGCAGTAAAGACCAACTTTGTCAAGGCAGTGCCCTTAGGGCACCAAGGGTACTGACACAGATGTGCATCATTAGAAACTCCAATTTAATCATATTTGCACGTTGTCTGGTTCCGTCACTCCACCACACACAAAAAATGTGCTTATATTATAAACATGAATTTGTCCTAAATGACAACAACTTGCAAGTATCTCCTTGGAGCGTTTTATCACCTTCAAAGACAAGTAGTTCACCTTTCATACAGTCATGAGTTTCTGTAATGGTTGGTGAAACACTGGAATGGTGAGGAGTGGCAGTAAATGCACTTACACCATTCGCAGCGGGAAATCAGAAAGTTATTAGAGAAGTCAACAGTCCCATTGTAGCCTGGCATTACCTGCACTATCTTTAACTTCCTAAAAATTCAGCATTATGGGGACATTCAGGATAAAATATTAATTCAGCTCTTTGGAATTACCTTTGATAGCTGAGTGGGCATCAACAAAGGTGTTACAGGCAACATGGAAAAATAACATTCTGAGAGTCATGAAGATTGTGCCATATCTGGTGATTCTGACTTCAACAGATTAAGATACTATGTTAATTTGCTTGGAAACACTTGGATAGCTCACTCTTTTATTTTGAAGTTTATTCATCAAAATATGCATTAAGATATAGTGATTTTTCTACTTTTGTTTTTTAGAGGATAAGAAAGTATTCCTAATAGCAGGAAACATCTAAATACAACGATACACAACTATTTTAAATACCCGATTAAATATTTACAAAATAATTCTAGTATGTCTGATTATAACTTTATTACAGAAATTATGGAATGTATAGTTTGTCAAATTAAGTACAGATCTTTCCTGATCCTTCTCATCCTACTGAGACGAATATTTCCAAATATGAATCTGAAGTGGAAGATATGCCGTTGGGCATTCATTTCACAGGACGTGAGCAGAGCTAGCCTGAATAAACCCCTGAAAGACACTGTGAATATCAAGTCCACAGCATCAACCATTTCACTCTACAGATCTACTCCTACTTCACAGCAGTACTTGCTTATGAAGACATAGCTGGAAACTGAACTTACATGTATGTCTCTTGTGAGAGAAAGGACAAAAACTTCCCAAGTTGCCCAATTACTTGACTGGTTCCTGAAGATGAAACACAAGTTCTGGTACAGAACAGCATCAAACACCCTAAATTCACCAGAATATGGATGTATCACCCTTTTCAATCGACAGGAAAAAATAATCTTCCACAGTAACAACTGTCTCGATATCAAGGCCAGAAGTTTGGTTAGTAGAGATACCGGATTCTTACAGCATCCAGGTAATAAGGATTTTTCTATAATTTCTCTTTCAATTCGTTTTGAAAAGGAAAGTTGGTCATCAGAAATCACATATAACTGTTGTTATACATTCAGTATGAAAACAGTAATATTTATTAACATAGCATGGGGGTACATCCAGCAAAAGCAGTTGCAAGCTGGATGGAAAAGTTGTGTGGCCGCCCCTTTGTCATGCCTATATGTGCCATTCTGCGATGCTAATGAGAGAGGAGACAGCAGACTTCAGCTCTTTTATTACTCATTGGTCCTATTAGCAATGAATATGCCCCTGGAGGAGATTTTTGGGGATACAGGCTCATGGTATCATTTTAGGAAAACATAAATCAGATCTGCTGTTTTGGAAACTGTCAAAAGTACTTATACTATTGCATAGACCTTAAGGCATCATTGACATACATTACTTGCTATTTTAAAATTATTAAGTTATTTCCATTTCCCACATATTGTTTAAAAACCTGTAGATTATAACTTTGGCAGCTTCACAATAGCTAAGTGAAAAAGTAAATGAGTGGTAATCTGCACAGAGGTGAAGAGAAAAATTTGTATTAGGACATGAAGCTTTTTTTGGCATTTAGGATAGCTTTCCTCTGTGACTGCAAATTCACTTGGATTCCTAAACAGCTGACCTTTCTTTCATCTGCAGTCTCACTGAATTGATTTTACACACACTACCTTTTTTAATGAGTTAGCCAACCATTTTGCTCAAAGCAGTGAAGCTCTAACTATCATGTCATTTCTTCTTTGCCAAAGTCCTTTCAAAAGTTAAATGGACTCAAAGAGAAGACAGTATGTTCCATATCATGCCCTTCCATTTCCAGATATCCCTAAGGCAATGAGAAAACACTTACAATGCAATAACTCTGTATGTATACTAGGGCGGTGATTACACACATCTCGCAACAGTTACATACAAATTTGGATAAGGCATTACATTATACGTTAGAGGGAAATAAAGTCAGTTAAGATACAGGTACTCAAACAATTATTCTGAGTCTAACTGGTGGTCCTGAGTACCCTTTTTGGTTGTAGAATAAATTATGTGTTCAGATATGCTCAAGAATGATTGTAAAGCCATTGCTACACAGACAGATAGAACTTGAAAAAAGTTAGTGAAACACGATTAAATCTTCAGGAAGGAAAATAGTTTCCAAAACTATCTTCCTTACATTAGGTAGTCTACAATGAAAATCAAGGAACTTTCTCTCTGCTTCTTTTATAAAAGATTGTGCAGTGTTCAGACCTTTGCTTTGTCAAGCAATGGCTGCTGTAACAATACTCAGGCTTCCTGTTTAGGGGATGACAGCTCTAACCCTGCAGCTTGTGCCCAGTAGTTCACCAACACAGCAGCACAGCAGAGGACTGCTGGGTGAGTTTTGAGTCTCAGAACATCCTGATCAGTTCACTGGGTCTGATTTAGACATGGTCAAAGTAGTCATTTGGGGAACGTTAATACGGCCAAATTGTAACTTGCACGTTTGTGCAAGCAAGCGCTATTCTAAGTGTCATTCAAAATGGAGGCAGAGAAAGAGAAGCAGAGGACATCTATACACCTTTGAACAGTGACAGCTGAGAAGCAGTATCATATCTGGGCACAAGGAAAATAAAACCTAAGTTCTAAATGCAATTAAATATTCCCCCACATCTCAAATTTATCTGTGGCATACTGCAGACTTTTGGGTATTGTTTAGTGTCTGCACCAGCTCAGGCATAAAGAGCTGCAGCTGACAATAGTAGAATACTGATCTCTCAGCATTCATTGTGGAATGAGGAGATAGCTCCTTTAAGAATATTTTTACCCTGAAAACACGTCCAATGACACTACATTACACACAGCCATACTTCCACAGGATATGCCATATGTCTACCTGAGTAACCTGCAGCACAATCACTTCCACTTGCTCTCTTAAAAAATTCCACCTATTAAGCTGCACTGCTCTTGCACAGCTGTTTGGCTGCTGTCTCATGCTGAGAAACGTTCTCTGCACACACTCCTGCTGCATTGGCACATCACACAAATCAGGCTCCTCCTATCTGTAGATACAACAGTGTTGTCCCTAGTTCATTTCACATAAATTACATCATTTGCCATCTGTAATCTCTCTGCTATTTCACACTGAATATAGTCTAAGCAGGAATTTACAAGCAGGGACAGGTGCTTGTTTCACTCTCGCAAGCCCTGTCCAGTACAGCACATGCTCCTGTACTATGACACCTGTTTGAAAGATTACAACTGCACAATACCTCTCTTTTTTTCCTTTTTTTCTTTCTCCTTAGATGAAACCCCCATTTAGTCATATACTTTATGCTTCAGACAGACTGTGGCTCAGTTGCTGAAATAAACAGTGTTATACCCTTCAGGTTCATGGTAGCTGCAATATAATTCACATTCTCTTTAAGGTGACACAAACCATACGTGCATGTTCTAACCCTATAGATTCTGTAGTGCCACTCCCAAATCTTAGCGAC
Organism: Cariama cristata; assembly: GCF_000690535.1. Lineage (NCBI taxonomy): Eukaryota > Metazoa > Chordata > Aves > Cariamiformes > Cariamidae > Cariama > Cariama cristata. The sequence continues at coordinate 7,850 of NW_009627239.1, read as the reverse complement.
TCACAAAAAATTCTTAGACAGAGCTCTTTGTTTCACAGATCCTGCTCTCTCCTGTTGTTTTGCTTGTAAGCTACTACCAGATCTCATACACAATTTCTTATAGATAGTTGTGCTGAAAAGTTTGTCTTTTCTTCACTTTTGGGACTAAAAATTTACAATATATTATGCAACAGCAGATAGCAGGAAAGATTATCTTTTTCCATGTGAAAAACAACCAAACGAGGATGATAACTTCTTCTGGTACCATGAAAATAAAAAAAAGCTAAGAAATCTGAATGCAAAGACAGTGGTCCTGAAGAGAAAAGACTGTGTGTATACATGTTTATGTTTCTTCTTTTGTTGTTCATTACAAATAGTAACAACAGGAACTGAAAAGAGCTGCACATGGAATAAAGCTGATGCCATACATTTATTATCATTAAAACAGATATAAATTGATGGTAAAAATGTGTATGTGTGGGCATTTGAAATTACTTATGAAGTCACAAAAATTTCTGTCTATCACCATCTCTCTTCGTTCCATATGTACAAAGATATTAATAAATTATTGGTCTAATTAAAAGCATGGAAAGATATATTTAAGTGTGCTTCTTTTAAGAAAGGAGCTTGCAGAACTAAAATTGCATTCATTCAGAACAGAGAATTAAATTCTCCGAGATACTGTAAGTCAGATCTTGTCAGTCTGACTGCTCTGTGACTTGTGCAACATTAAGCAAAGAATGGCTCTGGTTTTCCAGAAATGTTTGTTTCCATTTGATAATAATTATACTACTATTTATTATAATTACAGCTACTTGCTGAATATGAAGGTTTCACTGGTATAAATTGTTCAGATTTAGCATGCCACAAAATTTTAATATCAGTACATTTTAGAACTAAGTTTTACTAATATGGAGAGAGGAGTTAATTTCTTGTTTAAAGAATATACAAATGAACTTCACTGATCTCTAGTTCAGCACTCAGTCTTATACTATAAAACTAAAATAGCTTTATGAAGCACCAAAGAGAACACTTCAGCTCACTTCAGACATAATGCACTCCAGTAAGATTTGTAGTAATTTTTCCTTAGTTTCCAAAAAAGCCAGACATCTGTAAAAGTTAGGAAAATGCTGTCCCCATGGCCATGGAGAATTTTGCTCCTCATCATTTGTGCCATACTCTTTTTTCAATAAAATCTGAAAAAGGGATGACAAAAAACAGTAGCTCATTCGATTAAGGACAAAGTTAACTATCTCAGGGAGATCAAAGACAAGGGAAAGTCATGTTAATATTGCTATATATTCTGTTTTTAAAGTTAGATGAAGAAAAGCACTCCTCCCTGTTAGGAGTTTTCCATTCCACAGGCCTTTCTGTTACAGTTAAGAAAACTAAAATTCCATTAGAAGTGGTATATTCATGTCATTTTCCATTATCAACAAATAAACAAAAGTACCTGAAAATACACTGACTCAGCAAAAATAATAAGTTCCAAATAAACCACTTCAAACAAAAGTTTTGCTCAAGAGTTGCCAACAGTTTGCAGAAATCTCCAATACTAATATGCCTATTAACGTGCTCATCAGAGAGTATAATGATAGGTAGATTTTTTTCAGTTCTAATACAGATATATGGAGAAAGAACTTTATAAAGCCAAGCTTACATACTTTGGTATTAGTTTGATTTTTTTCTGTAGTTATACTTATTAACAGAGATATAGAAGCATAGACCCTAGCAAGGTCACAGGTCTCGTGTGTGAAGATGCTTATACTAGTGCGGACCTATCCTCTTCCAAAAGGAAAAAGCACTACCAGTATAAGCACTCAGTTCTGTCAACACTGTGACCACAGTGGGGAGGAACACATAGGGAAAGGAAGTGCATTTGCTTGTGCTGCATTAAGCATGCAATATCAATTTCAATGGAAGAACTTGTGTCTGAAGGCAAAGCTTTACATTTCTTGTGAATGTAAGATCCATCTTTCCTCTTCTAATTTAGCCATCGAGTCTCTCCCTCCCACCTTTTATGCTGTGGAGCTAGGAAAAGGATTCAGAAACTTAAGAACAGGAGATGCTGGATAACTGAGGCCTATTCTTCAAACTCTCCGTCTGCTTTCTAGTAAACTAATCCAATATGCCTCATTCTTTCATTTAATCTCTGATTAGAATCCTCTCCTTTCATAGCAAACACAAATTACTGAGGCTTGTGATAGTTGATAAGACTACCTTGAATTCAACACCTCTGCATGGAGACTCTACTCATTACAGACCTGAAATCCTCATCGGTGACAGAGGCAGGGGGACAACTCAGAAGTCATCATCTCAATCTTCCTGCATCAAACATTCAGCTATTATACTTAATATATGTTCTCACCACAGAATAAGTATTTAGGATAGAAATGAGCAAAGTATTGAAAACACGCGCTTAATTTGAGGCACATCGTGGTATCACCAACTCACATGCTTAAAAACAAACATTTGTTACAACACATGTTGAAGAGTTTCACCTACAGAGGTCCTCTACAGAAAAAAGAAATAAAATCCTTCACTCACTGAGCCAGGGAAGGAGGGCCCAAGCTAGGCTACAAAACTGCATGCTCTTGAGAAACAAGTAGAATCAAATGATTCTTTAAATGATGATCTCATTCAGTATGCCCACTTTCCAGAGTTTTTTAGTGGTGAAAAATCAATGTCCTGATTGATTTTCCAATCATCTTTCATTTGCACCTGTAGGCAAATGGCATTAATATTGAACTGCTCTGTAGAAAGGCTTTGATCTATTAGTGTGCTACACTGTCGTACAATTAGAGGCTTCTTCACTCTCCCCTTAATTTCATAACCTATTATATTCTGGACAGTTAAAAATGTCTAGTCTTCCAGAGATGCAATTAACTTTTTTTTTTAAACAAGGGCCATGCACATTTCATACCTGTACTATACCAATCACATAATTTTTATTTATTTTTGTATTGCCATCTAATTGCATTTTAGAAAACGAAGCAAGTTCAGAGCTGAGTCTGAAAAAAAAGATCACTATCAATGACCTCTTTTTCTGATCCCTCTATTTTTTTTCTTCCATGTACTCCCTGGACTAAATTAGCTTTTGCTGTAATGACATGGAAATAAAACAGGATTGTATCTGGATGAAGTTGACAGACACAGTGTTTAATTCTCTCAACTCATGAGCACTAGATGCAAGTAAAGATACACCAAAAGGGAAGTATCCAAAACTACACTCTCTCCCCCAAATAGGTCTGTGTTGCTTTTGTCCCTAGTGTAACTTAAGCAATCTCACAGCAGTTTAAATTATGGTGAACAGAGTCCTGAAAGCGATCTCAGCAGCGAGATACCTTTTTTTACTGTGTCATAAAAGCAGGGTGGAGAGAATTAAGTTCAAAAGCCTGAACTAGCCTAAGGATTCTCTAAGCTGAAAGGATGTCTTACTGAACCACTATTTTTAAATATTCTATTAGAAAAATTGGCACAAATTTGGAAGCTTAATGACTCATTTGAAACTATTTATTGATAAGCAATGTGCATACCTTTTAGGTCTCTGAGCATTATACTGCAGTTCTCATATATACTCTTTAAACTGCACCTTATTAACACCCCATTAGAATCTTATTAGGCTCTTCAAAAAACATGTAAGAAACCAAATAGCTCTTTTTTTTTTTTTTTTTTTTTTCATTCTTTGAAACCATACTGGCAGGACTGTGGGGAAAAGGAGACAAAAGCAAAATAGCAAGAGCACTAACTCAGCCTTATGCCAAGCACTCCTTGTCAGGCAGTGAGCGCATGTCAGAGCAAGGTTGGTTATGTGATTGATTTCTTTGGATACTGTGAGGTATCAGACATGCGCAGACACTGCTGATACTGTCCCAAATTAATATCATGTGGTATCATTTTCGTGGAGCTTGTCCTCTTGTGACAAGATAAAGCGTACCAACGTAATGAAAACATTAATGCACACAACAATACTATAAAAGAAATTTTAAAAGAATGAATGAAAGATCAGCATAAAAAAAAGCACAGCCTTACCATGTTTTGCACTGAGGTCATCAATGAATTTTTCTCTTCAGGTATGTTTATATTCTTAAGAAGCAAGCTATCACTGCAAAATTAAATCTTTGACAATACATTTATATTTTTTTAATTTACTGAGTCTTCTCAACAGCAAAATATAGCGTCACTTCTCACCGTTTAATATCCTACCTTTTATACAAATAAAGGGCTCCTGGGAATCATAGAGGTGCTTGAAATGCTTTCTTTTTGATGGATCTTTGTGTACACATGGGTATTATAAAACACTGGCTTAACTAAAGGCTAACTTATTGATGTCAGTATTTGAAGAGAAATCTACTTTTTTTTTCCTGAAATATGGTGCTGAATCTAGCTTTAGTCTAGTCCTTCATGAAATGAGATATATAGAACACATTGGTGGCTTTCTCCTCCCAGGTGACTTTTAAACCGATGGGCTAAATTTTCAACTGAAGGATAATTTTTCAGAAGGAAAGTTCTGACAAATTCTAGAAAAATGGGCAATTTGTTGAAGGAAAAATAAGTGATTAGAAAGCAATTTTCTGAATGAAAGATGGGGATACACCAGCTTTTTTCCAACTCCTTGCCAGCAGAAAGCCGCTCTCAGTGCCTGTATGACAGTTCACTTTTAGGCATGTATCAGATTTTGACAGAGTCACTGTACTTGCTCTTTTTGCCCAGTGAATAAGTATGTACACAAAAGAAGGCAGGAGTATTGGTACAACCTGGCATTATTGTAGGTGTTAGGGGGAGAAGGTTATAGAGGATATGAATGTGACAGAAATCATGATTTGCTAATGCCATCACTTACCTACCTCTTGTAAAAGTCTAAGATAGCAAAGTTTATTTACTCTAGCACAAAGCATGTATTAGTGCTCAATTCGTTAGAATGCCTAACTGTATCTGTACGGCTTGATTGGAAGCAATGGTACAAAATAAATGGATTAAATCTGTGACTTTATTTTTTAAGGGACCTGTTACATCATGGATTAAATCAGAGAAAACTTAAATGCATGGCCAGTATTGTTCAACATCACCATGGACTACTAGTACTGTTTTTCTCAGTTTCAAAACAGAGATTCTAGAATTTTCAAATTACTAATTTCCTTTCTTATCTGAGTTTTTTGGCCACCCAAATTCAAACACCTGAAAGGGATTAGATATTAAGGGACTCTCTAGTTGTCTGAGCGACAAGCTTATTTATACAGGATCAGCTTAGGCACCTAAATGTTGATCACACAAAGCAGGGGAAACTACTCCTTCTCTCATTTTTCTCTTAGGCGAAAGATCTTATTAATCATTCCCCAGTTAATCCTGTCTTCTGCCCTCTCCCCTTCAGCCTGCTGCTTTTGCATTTTTCACCCATTCTTTGTTATGTTACTCCTTAGACCATCTATCAACAGTTGCAATAACCTCCCAGGAAACATACAACATCCCACTCATATTCCTCCTTCAATACCTCTTAACAAAGCATATACATTTCAAATTATTCCAGTTCTAAAGTCCATATACAGGTGTATATGGTTCTCATACCAGACGTGGCAGAAGCAATTATGAAGAGTTCTTGGGAAGCAGGGAAGGGAGTTCAGTTTAAGGCATCACAGGAGGAACAGTTGCTCCAATAGTTAATGAAACCTCCCAGTTAATGTAAGGGCGTATAGATTAAACATAAGCAATAGCAACAATTATCCAAGCTAAAATAGGGAAGAGTGTTAATACTGGACAGAAGTCATTCTCATTCCTCACATGCTGAGCACAAGGTGATGTGGGGCATCAGGCATACAGAGAAAAAAAGAAGACAGAAAATAGAAGGCAGAAATAGGCGAAGTGGCAAAAGAAGATAAATGGGAGAGGAAAGAGAATAGAAGAGCAGATAAAAGATGAGAGATTATTTCACACATCAAAATAATGGATCATGACAGGTAAATTTATTTGCATTTGGTGGAGTCTGTGCTCTCCAAGTGTCTGACACTCAGATAGTGTCCTTCTAGCAATCTGGCGCTGTGTCTCATCTGCAGAACTAAAGCACCTACTGTAGCCCGAGTCTGTTGAAAACCACAGCTACTGTCTGTCAGAAATACAGATTCCTTATCAGATTAAGCTCAAAGAACACACCATTCAATTCCCTCCTTTTTACCTAATGCATTTTTATTGCCATTAAAACAACGTCTAGATGTGTAGCCAGGAACGGAGCCACACCTTTCTTCCCCAGATGTTCCAACCATCCAGGCCCGTGGAGTGTGCCTCTTTCAAATTATAAAAACAGGCCTTAAGAGTAATGCTGTGTATTAACATAAATGTACAGTATAGACAATGAAAAGAAAAACTCCTCTATGATGTGCTGCACTTTCTGATGGTGACAAGCCTGAAGGATCAACGGGTAAATAAAAATCTATTCCCATCCTGTTCTTGACCTGGCTCTACCAAACACCAGCATGGTTTATTATTTAGCTGACCTAGGAGAAAAAGTTTTTAAGAGAACACTAACACAGAAACAGTCCCACTTCTTAAATGATTAATTATTAACATTTTTAAAGGAGTTGTTGGGAAAATAACTGTAATGATTTCTCTCTTACATTCAGGTCCTTTTTCTGTAACAAACATGAACATGCATTTATGTCAGAAAGAAACCTCTGACTGGTAAATTCTTGAAGAACAAGTCCCCTTCAAAATTTTAGCCAGCTTAACTTTCTAACACATTTACATATATTTTGTAGGACAACAGTTACTTGAGTGCCTATCTTCATCTCTCTCTGCTCACATTTTTCTTTCACATTCTTCTTTTTTCTATTTAGGTAAATGGAAAGTGGCCCTTCAGTGAATGCTGCTCTGTTTTTTTTATGTCAGTCCTGATTTATACTTTGCTTGTACCAGCAAAAATAATGAGTGAATAAAAAAAAATAGCTTTTGCACACTCAGTGAACCGTGACTCTATATACCATAATTTATGCCTAGTATAAACACACATTATTTCCTTTTCCCACCTGCCCAGCACAAATGTTTAAAATGATCTGGTCGAAGTCTGTATTTTCACATCAATCATGTCTAAACTTACCAAACATTTTGCTTCTAAACTTTTATTTCATTTTTTGATTTTGTACTTTGTGCACAATCTGGATACATATACCAAACACACCTTAATACTCGAAGGTACATACTTACTAGCCATTTTTACGCCCTGTTCAGGTCCTGGGGGCACTGTATGTATGGTTGCTTTGATGTATGAGATAATAATTCTATTCAAATTAGCACTAGGTTTGCTTCTGCTTTTTAAGAAACTTTCTTGTCACAAGAATGTTATTGGCAGGCATGCATTTTTACATTTTAACATTAAATAACAGGTGAGGTCTTATATCAGAATCTACTTACGTATTCCAATACTCTTGACGGTCTTTCTATTCATCCAAAGCCTGTAGATTTGCTTTATGGTTACTGTTTCTTGCTTCATGTGCTAAGGTCATTGATACGCTATTTTAGAGAAAGGAGATTTAATCTTAAAAAGAGTTTGTAGCAATTTACTTACATTCTGCTTTCCCAAAGCAATTTGTCTCAAATGTATTAGTCTTTTATATTTTTAACCAAGACACGTCAATATTTTTAATGTGTACGTCCCCTTCCCTACGCAGTTCACCGGAAGCCAAAATAAAATTTGAACTGAGTTTTCAGCTGTGTGAGCCTTTGTGTATCCAGTCACAAACCTTGCCCTCTGGACCAGGCAGACATCAGCACACCATCTGCATTTACGGCTCATTCTATACGAGGCTTCTGAAGAGGCAGGTCCTCAGTGGGAAGTGCAAAGGCAGCTGCAGAGCCCCTCATGCAGCCCCGGCGAAGGCCAG